>NC_068917.1:14501275-14801407 GCF_023091745.1 Budorcas taxicolor | reverse complement strand
GGTGGGCTACAGTCCATGGGGCTGTGAAGAGTCGGACACGACTGAACAACTAACACTGCTTCTTCAGGTAGTTCTCAGGCGTGGCCAGGTTTTGCAAAGACTGCCTTCGTGTTTGTCCCTGACTTGCTGCGGAAAAAGACCCATGTTGGGACTAAAAGCTAGGTTCCTGCGTCTTCTTCAGGAAATGTCTCTCACACACACAACATAAAGTTTACATTTTTGCTCTGTGCATTTTCTGGTAGGCAATAACTGAATGATATTTTCTGGATGTCTGCAAAATACAGCAATAAGTATATACTGAATTTGCATATAAGACATTTTGTGATCTTAGGAAACTGGGATTCAACATGATGGAAGTGAGTACTGTGAACATATACATTTATTTTCTGTGATTTCACATTAGCAGTAACAAATTTAATTGGCATCTTCTCTGATTCTGGAGAATGTAAAGAACATCCCAATAAATTAATAAATGATGGCTTTAGATTTATCAGCGATCAAGGCTGCAAAATTAATAGCTAAAGAAAATATAGCAGAGCAAAAATAGAGCCATTTATTCTGCTGGAGTTCAATTCAGGGAAACAAGGCAGTCAGCAAAATACCAGCATCAAAGATGCTAGCGGAGAGGGTTTCTGGGAAGAATAAAGGAAACTGCAGTTTTCTAATTAACACTGCAACGAATACTAAAAATGACCTTAAAGGAGAGCTTAAAAGGTATTTTAATGAGTTTTTGGCAAGGGCTGCAGATGAGCCCTTTTTTGTAAGTGAAGAGAAATGTCTTAAAATTAACCAAGACTTATGATCATCATATTGGAATCATATTTCAGGGAAATAAAACCCTTTGCTGGGAAGTTAAGCAAAAGGCCCAGTAGGAATACTAATCAAGCTTGTATCTTATTCTAATAACTCTAAGAAGAGGCAGATTCCTGAAGTCTAATTATTATGGCATTGTCTCCTTTTAACCTTCTTTCAGAGAAACTGTCACTGATTTTCAACACACATACAATACAGACACAGACACCTCACTGCATCATTATTACCTGTCTACCTCACTGTCTTTATCTTCCTCTCCAGCACTTCTTCAGATTCTTTCCTAATCCAAGCATCTCTCATGATTTGTAATGCCTTCACTTGCGCTAGACTTCTGGTTTAACATAGTATTTGCTACCAATTTTCTATGAGAATATCTCTGTAGATGGACAAAAACAGCCAACGTTCTAGCTTGTAACCCTGAGCCCACAACAAACTGGCCCAAGGCTCACAGTCACTTCTGAGCTTGAGACTAGAGTCAGCTGGTCATTTCTGCAGCGGATCCTTTGTTTTACGGGAAAGATTCTTTACTTGTTTCTCTTCAGCCTTCTTCCATATGCTTTAGATGTTTCAGAAAGTATTCAAATCTTTCTTTACACTGTTCCCTCCCCTGCAGCTGTTGTTGTTTAGTTGCTTAGTCACGTCCGACTCTTTTGTGACCCCAGGGACTGTAGCCTTCGAGTCTCCTCTGTCCGTGGGATTTCCCAGGCAAGAATACTGGAGTGGGTTGCCATTTCCTCCTCCAGGGGATCTTCCCAACCCAGGGATTGAGCCTGCATCTCCTGCATTAGCAGGAGGATTCTTTGCCTCTGAGCCACCAGGGAAGCTCTTTCAGTACTAACATGGAATTCTTCCTATCATTTTACTTAGCCTATCATTTCAGGTAGAAAAGTAAAAACAACTTGTGGGCTCAGAATTGATGTGTTTATTTTTAAAAGGACTGACTGTTGACCCATTTCCCTAAAACTATAATATTGGCTTGGGGTTCCTCCAGGACCAGTTAGTGGTTGGTCTGGAAAATGTACATGGAGCCCTTGGAGGGAAAAAGACACTGCATGTCTCAGTTTTGAAGGGCAAAACTAGCTCTTGATCATCTGTAATAAGTGTTGTGTCTTCTGGGAAAACTTTAATAGCAAAAATCCAAGTAGAAATTTTCATTTTATTAATAGAGCTAGATAAATGTTACGTAAATTATTTCAGAACAAAAATAAGTGATTTGTCATCAAGAAACTGGGAATATTTCTAGACAATTCATCCATAGCATAACCCATGAACCTCAGGCAAAACCCTATTTAGCTCAACAGCTTTGCCAAGAAGGGAGTAAAAGGGTCTAGGAAAATCTCTCAAGTAGGATTCCCTGAAGAATCGCATCAGTCTGGGGATCCTGTCTAGACTTTAGATTGGAGCAGAGATGAACTGTGAAGGCAGAGACCAAGCTAGAATCATGTAACTCAGAGTGTGGTCCTTGGAACAGCAGCATCCTGGGAGCTTGTTGAAAAGCAGAACCACACACTGTATTCTGGAATTAGTGAACCATAGTCTCCCTGTTTAACGAAAGCCTTGGGTCATTTGCACATCTTCTTAAAGTCGGAAGGGCTCTACCCTGGAAATATCTTCTCTAAGTGGGAGCTGAAGACAAGTGGGACAGCTTCCCATCCCTCTAGTTCCTCCTCCTCCTCTTCACTTTCCTGGGCCATAATGGTTCCCCTTCAAGGCAGGGGCCTGGGGTGATTCCAAAGACCAAAGGAAGCGCTGCAACCTCCCCAAATTCCAGAAGCTGCCACACAAACTTATCAGGGGAAGGTGATCTGAATTCTATTAAGATAAAACTAGAGAAAAGGCACAGACTTCTAAGAATCCCATATTCTTCAATACTTTTTAAGTTGCAATAGCAAAAATTTCCAGTTCAAATAAGAGTAAGCAACAAAAAGAATTTATCAGTTCATTTAACTGAAAAGTGAGGGTGTGGAGCAACTGCAGGCACAGCTGGGTCTGTGTATTTAAATCAGCTAGGAAAGATTGAGGGCAAAAGGAAAAGAGGGCATCAGAGTGTGAGATGGTTAGATAGCAAAGCATGGGGTTGCAGTCCGTGGGGCCGTGTTACAGAAAAGCCTGGGTGCCTCTGCCTTTTCAGCATCTGTTTTTCTCTTTGTTGGCTTCTTTCTCTGGAAGGTTTGTGTCTTAGCACAGCTCCAAGTTCCAGGTCTTCCTCTTCTCAGTTCTAAGTCCACAAAAAGAGAGAAGGCTTCTCTCCCTGAAGTTTCCTAAAACTCTAGATCTGAGTTTTATTGCCTCTATTCCAATTTGGGTTACATGCTCATTCCTAAACCAATCACCTGGTGGCCTGGTGGAAGTGATCTTCTGCATCTCAAGCCCACTCTTGGAGCCAAGGATAAGGTCACTGTCACATGAAGTACTTGAATTGAGAGTGTGGGAGAAGTGGTACCCCCTCCTCAAAGAAACTGGGAGCAGATGGCAGAGGAAGGAGAGATTGATACTGAGATTTTTTTTTTTCCAAAAAAAGCAACAGCTATTCACGAATGCATTTTCCTATTGGCTCAGTGGTAAATAATCCGCCTGCCAATGCAGGAAACCCGAGTTCAATGCCTGGGTGAGGAAGTTCCCCTGGAGAAGGAAATGGCAACCCACTCCAGTATTCTTGCCTGGGAAATCCCATGGACAGAGGAGCCAGGTGGGCTACAGTCCATGGGGTCACAAAGAGCCAGACACGACTGAGCAACTAAACAACAACAACCAAGGCTATAGCTGCTGTCTGCTATCAAATGAAGTCCGTAGCTGTTATCTCCCCCTACAGAGGGGCCCTCTCCAAAAAAAAAAAAACTCAGACATTTATTAAAGCAACTGCAGTCGAGCTGCAGGGCAAGGAATCAGACCCCTAGTCTACTGCCCTGTCATTTGGGGGGTGTCCATTTTATCTATAGCAGAAGTTCAAGTTATATTTAAAGCTATGTCGATTGGCAGCACTGCTTGCTTACTTTTCCCGAATGACAATATTTGAGCCAATGACCTGCCTTAAGAAAGGTGAAACTCATTAGCCAATGAAATTATAGAAAAAAGTCATCATGAGGGTGTCAGAGGCCCGACCAAGGCTGTGACATGTGCCAATTTTGTCCTAATTAGTGTCCAGTGCCACCTCCGAGGAGCTAACATGGGAGGTTTTAGCCTTGGTCAAAGTTCTCCACCATCTCTAATGCCTCTGGGAAGTGTGAGTTTGCCTCAAGGAAACACTGATTTCTCTGTTTGAAAAATGTGACTACAGAGCTGTGGGTCGCCTTTGGAGACGTTCGATTTTGTTCTTCACTACTCAACTCTCAAGTGAACTATTCTGTACAAATCTACTTTAATTATGTATTAATTTCAATATTATTACATGCAGAACATGACTGCTGCTCTTTAAAAATTAATCTGGAATCTATTGGTTTTATTTAGTATGCATTATAAGGCAGCGTTCACTTTTTTTAAAAAAAAGGCCTCCAGATAAATGTGTTGCTCCACATAATGTAGAGCAATCACAAGTAGTAATTTGCTAGAAACAGAAATACTTTAATAAGAATTCTGCCTGCCTTTTGCCTTCCTTCCTTTCTTTGGCAGCTTCATTCATAACTGTCAATAATGAAAGGGCAGAAGGAAGAACTGACAAGGAGTAAGTACAGCAGTGGAGGGCCCTGCTGTTCTAGGCTGTTGTTGGATACCAGAACCCTACTCTCATTTTGCTACCAAAAGGAATTATGTTGTATCCTCATTTTTAAAAGCACTGCTCTGGAAGTTCTGCAGCAGGAATGCCTTGGTTTAGATGTTGACAGGAAGCCCAGTGATTTACTTCACATCCATTTGGGTACTTTTCCAGGCAGATAGGTGCAGAGCCAAAAAACACCACCTAGGGACTTCCCTGGTGCTTCAGCGATTGCTGAAGCTGAAGCTCCAATAATACTTTAGCCACCTGATGTGAAGAGCGGACTCACTGGAAAAGACCCTGAGGCTAGGAAAGATTGAGGGCAAAAGGAGAAGTAAGCAGCAAAGTGTGAGATGGTTAGATAGCAACACCAACTCAAGGGACATGAACTTGAGCAAACTCCAGGAGATAGTGGAAGACAGAGAAGCCTGGTGTGCTGCAGTCCATGGGGTCGCAAAGAGTCAGACACGGCTGAGTGACTATAAACAACAACAACCAGTGGTTAAGAATCTGCTTTGCAATGCAGAGGATGTTGGTTCAATCCCTGGTCTGGGAACTAAGATTCCACATGCTAGAGAGCAACTAAACCAACACGCCACAACTACTAAGCCCTCAAGCCACAGTCAGAGAGTCCACACACCACAGAGGAAGATTCTGCATGATGCAACAAAGAACCCACTTGCCACAACTAAGACAGGATGCAAATGAATTTTTTTTCTTTTTTTTTCTTAATTAATTTATTTTTTAATTGAAGGATAAATGCTTTGTTGTTTTCTGTCAAACATCAAAAGGAATCAGCCATAGTCTTGAACCTCTTTCCCACCTCCCTCCCCCTCCTACTTCTCTAGGTTGATACAGAGCCCCTATTTGAGTTCCCTGAGACATACAGCAAATTCCTATTAGCTACCTATTGTGCGATGTATGGAGAGAGTAGCAAATAATTTTTTAAAAACTACTGCTTAAATTATGTGTGGGAAGAATTACATGGGATTGCAAAGATAAATAAAACTTTAAACTGTTTTAGTCTAAATCTGAAAATAACAGTTAACACTTATAGAAACCTTGCTACATATCAGGCACTGAACACATTTCTTATTTAATCCCCAGGTGAGTAGTGCACGTACTACTCACAATGAATTTTGCATTGTTCTCATAACGCCTTAGAAGGATTTCATCTACATCTTCACAGTTAATGAACAGTAGTCTAACAGAGAAGAACCAGAACCTTAACACTGAATTCACAATGCTAAATAATTTTTAGGAGAAACTCATCCTTGCAGTACAGGTATAGTCTTTTCTGACAGTACCAAGTCAGTGTTTCAAAAGTAAGTTAAGTCATACTTATACTACTGGTTCAGGCATTGTTTTCTTAATACAAAAACTGAAGATGCACTTTGGAAAATTCCATGAAGATGTTGGCTTCCAACCAGAATTGATTTGCGGCTGCTTCTCAGTGAGCTACACCTGAGCTCAGGTTCCAACCCTACTTTTTCTTTGATTTCCTCATCAGCCCTAGTTAAAAAAAGAAATAGAAGAAGTAAAAATAGACCAGGCCAATGTATTAGGTAGGCAGTTAGAAGGAAAGTTATGACCAACCTAGACAGCATATTAAAAAGCAGAGACATTACTTTGTCAACAAAGGTCCGTCTAGTCAAGGCTATGGTTTTTCCAGTAGTCATGTATGGCTGTGAGAGTTGGACTATGAAGAAAGCTGAGCACTGAAGAATTGATGCTTTTGAACTTTGGTGTTGGAGAAGACTCTTGAGAGTCCCTTGGACTGCAAGGAGATCCAACCAGTCTATCCTAAGGGAGATCAGTCCTGAGTGTTCATTGGAAGGACTGATGTTGAAGCTGAAACTCCAATATTTTGGCCAGCTGATACAAAGTGCTGACTCATTTGAAAAGACCCTGATGTTGGGAAAGATTGAAGGCAGGAGGAGAAGGGGACAACAGAGGATGAGATGATTAGATGGCATCACCGACTCAATGGACAAGAGTTTGGGTAATCTCCGGGAACTGGTGGTGGACAGGGAGGCCTGGCATGCTGTGGTTCATGAGGTCGCAAAGAGTCAGACACAACTGAGTGAGTGAACTGTACTGCACTATAGGCTACTGATGCAAACACAGACATTAACTTCAGCCAACTTGAGTAAAAAGTAAAATACACAGTGGAGGGGAAGGGTTATAATACAGGAGGATTACAAGAAAAAAGCATCCTGCCTTGAAGAAGTGACAGGAACAGGAATGAGAAGTGGGTCAGGAGCCCCTTCTTTGTTTTCCACTAGTGACGATGATTATTCTCTTTGCAGAGTAGCATTCTCTGCTTCTTACCCGCAAGACAGAAAACAGCTACCCACAGCTCCCAAGTTTCAATGTTATATGCTGGCCAAGTAGGAAACTATGCTTTATCCCTCTTTCTCAGGCCCAATTTCAAATTCTTGAGACAAATAATGTGAAAGGCCCACTTGGAGCCAGATGTTCATCTCTAAACTATTCAACTGTGACCAGAAGGTAGAGTTAAATATGATAAAATGGCTATAGAATCCATCAATGCAGGCTGGAAAACAAACACCAAAGACGAGGAGTGACTATGAGATGGGCAGTTGCCCTATAGAATATTTTGCTAATCCGAGGTTTAGATACCAGACAGAAAGTGAGAGAGATTTTTAAGGAATTGGTTCACACAATTATGGAGACTGACAAGCCCCGAAGATCTGCAGTCAGAAAGCTGGAAACCCAAAAGAACCAATGGTGCAGTTCCAGTCCAAGTCCAGAGGCTTGAGAACCAGAAGAGCTGATAGTACAAGTTCCGATTCAAGGGCAGGAAAACACCACAGTCCCAACTCAACAGTCAGGAGGTAAATTTCCCTCTTACTTAGCTTTTATGTTCTATTCGGGTCTTCGATTGGATGAGGCCCACCAACATCACAGAAGCCAGTCTGCTTCAGTCAGTCTACCGATTCAGACATTCACCTCGCCAGAAACATACTCATAAACACACTCAGAATAGCATTTGGCCAAATGTCTGGGCACCCCGTGGCCCAGTCAAGTTAACACGCAAACTTAATCACTGTAGGTATCTCCACCGTAAGTAGCATAGTGTCTTCTAGAATCTGACCACATAGACATGATTAGAATATTCATCTAAAGATACTATAATTTCTTAGGAAAATATAGATAAATTATGTCAACAACAATTTTTTAAATAAAAATTAATTGTGCTCTAATTAGAAGGAAAGTGCAATACCAGGCAGGTGCCTTGACCCAGAAAGTATTTCTACAATGCGACTGATTACAAATTCCTCTCAAAAAAAGACATAAACACAAGTAAAGCATCCCATTTTTCCTTGCCAAATATGATGAAGTAATGACAAAGGGCTCCTTTTAATTCATATGCTTTCAGATTTAAGATTTTAGACATTTTATGTCATAATATTCTTTTTTTTTCTTTTTTTGGCTGTACCATGCAGCATATAGGATCTTGTTTCTCTGACCAATGATCAAACCTGCCCCCCCCGCCCCCCCCCCCGCCCCCCCTCCCCCCCGCATTGGGAGCATGGAGATTTAACCACTGGACCATAGGGAAGTCCCTGACAGTCTTCTTCCTAAAGATAAGCATATTCCCTGATTCCAAATCCAAACTGGCAGTAATTAACGTAAGATTTACTTCAGTGGTGAATATGATGACTTTTGCAGTATTAAGCTTAAATAGAAGCTGATAAAAACACAAAGTTTTAATTCACTAATGTAAAGATAACTTGTTGTCTATGTCTTCATTATTAAGCAAATTTGAAAGGTTAAACACTCACATTCTAAATTACAGGATAGAAAAACACCAATACAGTATACTAACACATATATATGGAATTTAGAAAGATGGCAATGACGACCCTGTATGCAAGACAGGAAAAAGACGTAGCTGTCTATAACGGACTTTTGGACTCAGAGGGAGAGGGAGAGGGTGGGATGATATGGGAGAATGGCATTCTATCATGTATACTATCATGTAAGAATTGAATCGCTAGTCTATGTCTGACGCAGGATACAGCATGCTTGGGGCTGGTGCATGGGGATGACCCACAGAGATGTTATGGGAGGGAGGTGGGAGGGGGGTTCATGTTTGGGAACACATGTAAGAATTAAAGATTTTAAAATTAAAAAAAATAAAAAAAATAAAAAAAAATAAATAAATGAATGCTGAAAAGAAAAAATAAAAGTCACATTTTATAAAAAAATAAATAAATAAATAAATTACAGGATAAAGGTTACTCATTCATTTCCTTGTTGCAGAAAGAAAGAGTATTAAGCAGAGGAAATAGAAACAATTTTGGAATATTCATGCATTTAAATAACTTATGATCATTTATTCACTGGACACTTGAATACCTACTGTGTGCCAGAGCTAGCCCTCAATGTAAGAGATTTACCTCAAGTTCAAAATGCATGTCTTTTATTCTTGAGTTATTTAACTCTATTAAATATGACTGCTAGTTGAAGTATTGTCTTTATTTTTTTTTTCCAGTTTGTGAAGATTTAATCATAAAAAGGTCTTGATTCATTAAATCCATCTTCTGCATCAATTGAGAGAGTAATATTCTTTTCCTCCATTACAATTTTGGCATCTACATTCATACATGAGAGATCTATGAATAATATTTCTTTTTCTATATTGTCCATGTCTTGTTTTGGAAACCAGAGTTCATTAGTCTAACAAAATAAAATAGACTTATTTTCTATCTTCCAGAACAACTTATCTAAGGTAAAAATTAACTATCCGTTTAAGATTTAGTAGAAATTACCTGTAAAAACATATGGTCCTGGAAAGTAAAAAGGAGTTTTTAATTGTTGTGAATTTTTTTTGATGCTCCCTGTCCTTTTTCATCAACTTCTTAGGTATATTTTAGCATTTAATTTTTTTTTCCAGAAAAGAATCTAGTCATCTAGGTTTTCAAATTTAATTACTTAGTTATTCATTATGCTCATTTATTATTTTTAGTCTCTATTTTATTCATAGTTTTAAAACTCCTTGACTCGAAAGGAGCTCATTTCAACATTTCTTGTTTCTTGATAAATGTATTTTTTTTTTTTTACTTTATTTTACTTTACAATACTGTATTGGTTTTGCCATACATTGACATAAATCCACCACGGGTGTACATGCGTTCCCAAACATGAACCCCCCTCCTACCTCCCTCCCCATAACATCTCTCTAGGTCATCACCGTGCACCAGCCCCAAGCATGCTGTATCCTGCATCGGACATAGACTGGCGATTCGATTCTTACATGATAGTATACATGTTACAATGCCATTCTCCCAAATCACCCCACCCTCTCCCTCTCCCTCTGAGTCCAAAAGTCCGTTATACACATCTGTGTCATTTTTGCTGTCTTGCATACAGGGTCGTCATTGCCATCTTTCTAAATTCCATATATATGTATTAATATACTGTATTGGTGTTTTTCTTTCTGGCTTACTTCACTCTGTATAATCGGCTCCAGTTTCATCCATCTCATCAGAACTGATTCAAATGTATTCTTTTTAACGGCTGAGTAATAATCCATTGTGTATATGTACCACAGCTTTCTTATCCATTCTTCTGCTGATGGACATCTAGGTTGTTTCCATGTCCTGGCTATTATAAACAGTGCTGCGATGAACATTGGGGTACATGTGTCTCTTTCAATTCTGGTTTCCTCGGTGTGTATGCCCAGCAGTGGGATTGCTGGGTCATAAGGTAGTTCTATTTGCAATTTTTTAAGGAATCTCCACACTGTCCTCCATAGTGGCTGTACTAGTTTGCATTCCCACCAACAGTGTAGGAGGGTTCCCTTTTCTCCACACCCTCTCCAGCATTTATTGCTTGCAGATTTTTGGATCGCAGACATTCTGACTGGTGTGAAGTGGTACCTCATTGTGGTTTTGATTTGCATTTCTCTGATAATGAGTGATGTTGAGCATCTTTTCATGTGTTTGTTAGCCATCCGTATGTCTTCTTTGGAGAAATGCCTGTTTAGTTCTTTGGCCCATTTTTTGATTGGGTCGTTTATTTTTCTGGAATTGAGCTGCATAAGTTGTTTGTATATTTTTGAGATTAGTTGTTTGTCAGTTGCTTCATTTGCTATTATTTTCTCCCATTCAGAAGGCTGTCTTTTCACCTTGCTTATATTTTCCTTTGTTGTGCAGAAGCTTTTAATTTTAATTAGATCCCATTTTATTTTTGCTTTTATTTCCAGTATTCTGGGAGGTGGATCATAGAGGATCCTGCTGTGATTTATGTCGGAGAGTGTTTTGCCTATATTCTCCTCTAGGAGTTTTATAGTTTCTGGTCTTACATTTAGATCTTTAATCCATTTTGAGTTTATTTTTGTGTGCGGTGTTAGAAAGTGATCTAGTTTCATTCTTTTACAAGTGGTTGACCAGTTTTCCCAGCACCACTTGTTAAAGAGATGGTCT
This sequence comes from Budorcas taxicolor, assembly GCF_023091745.1. NCBI lineage: Eukaryota > Metazoa > Chordata > Mammalia > Artiodactyla > Bovidae > Budorcas > Budorcas taxicolor. The sequence goes on along the minus strand of NC_068917.1, from coordinate 14,790,448 downwards.
TTACTCCATTGTGAAGTATTGTCTTTAAAACAAATCAATAATATCATTTTAAGGTTAAACCTTTCAAATACTGAATACCTGCATACTCAGAATTATGAGAAAATCAGATTGTATCTTATCCATTTTGGATAAGAGAAGAGAATATGATAAAGCAAATGGGGCAAAAGCACGACAGTTGGCACAATCGAAGTAGAGAATCTAGAGAAGTTGTTTACAATACTCTTGCAACTTTTCCATGTATATTTTAAATTATATCAAAATGAAAAACTACCCAAAAATGAGAAAAATAAAAATAGGACCGCCATATAATCCAGCAATTCCACTTCTGGACATAGATCTAAAAGAAATGAAAACTAGATCTCAAAGAGATATCTGCACTCACATGTTCATCGCAGCATTATTTACAACAGTCAAGACATGGGAACAACCAAAATGTCCACTGACAGATGAATGGATAAAGAAAATGTGATACAGAGAGAGAAATATTATGCAGCCATTACAAAGAATGAAATTCTGCTATTTGCAATAATATGGATGCACTTTAAGGTCATTATACTAAGTGAAATAAGTCAGGCAGATAAATAGCATATGATCTCACCTACATGTTAAGTCTTAAAAAAAAATGAATCATAGAAACAGAGAAGAGATTAATGGTTACCATGGCTGCCAAGACCAGGGGTTGGGGAAGATATGGATGAGGGCAGTCAAAAGGTACAAACCTCCAAGCGTCCTGGAGACATAATGTACAGCATGCTAACTATTGTAATAATAGTTGCACATTTGAAAGTTATTAAGAGAATAAAGCTTAAAAGTTCTCATCACAGGAAGGAAATGCAATTATGTGAGGTTGTTGTTGTACAGTTGCTAAATCATGTCCAACTCTTTGTGACCCTATGTGTGCATGCATGCTAAGTCACTTCAGTTGTGTCAGACCCTTTGCAACACTATGGATTGTAGCCTGCCAGGCTCCTCCGTCCATGGGATTCTCTAGGCAAGAATACTGGAGTGGGTTGCCATGCCCTCCTCCAGGGGATCGTCCCAACCCAGAGATTAAACCCACATCTCCTACATCTCCTACATTAGCCAGTGGGTGCCTTACCACTAGCACCACCTGGGAAGCCCTTGTAACCCCATGGACTGCAGGAACCGAGGCTTCCCTGTCCTTCACTATCTCCCTGAGTTTGCTCAAACTCATGTCCATTGAGTCAATGATGTCATCCAGCCATCTCATCCTCTGTCATCCCCTTCTCCTCCTGCTCGCAATCTTTCCCAGCATCAGGGTCTTTTCCAATGAATCGGCTCTTCACATTAGGTGGCCGAAGTATTGGAGCTTCAGCATCAATCCTTCCAATGAATATTCAAGGTTAATATCCTTTAGGATTGACTGGTTTGATCTCCTTGCTGTCCAAAGGACTCTGAAGAGTCTTCTCCAGAACCACAATTCAAAAACATCAATTCTTCAGCGCTCAGCTTTCTTTATGGTCCCACTCTCAGATCCATACACCCATACATGACTACTGGAAAAACCATAGCTTTGACTATATGGACTTTTGTCAGCAGAGTGATATCTCTGCTTTTTAATACACTGTCTAGGTTTGTCACAGCTTTTCTTCCAGGGAGACAGCATGTTTTAATTTCATGGCTGCAATCACCATTGTTAACTAAGCCTTGTTGTTTAGTCGCTGACACTTTTGCGACCCCATGGACTGTAGCCCGCCAGGCTCCTCTGTCCATGGAATTCTCCAGGCAAGAAAACTGGAGTGGATTGCCAACTAATCCTTATTCATTTTAAATATATACATATATCAAACCACCCTACTGTATACCTTAAACTAATACAATGTTATATGTCAACATTATTGACATATCTCAACATATTAAGTTATCTCAACAGTACTGCAGAGAAAAAGCTAATAAAATTGGTAAGTTGAGAAACTGACCACAAAATCAGTTTCTGTAAAACTGCTGCACAGTCAGCAGAATGATGATCACTGGTTTAGCGCAATCTGGATCCCTGGGTTGGGAAGATCTCCTGGAGAAGGGAAAGGTATTTCCCCTCCAGTATTCTGGCCCAGAGAATTCCAGGGACTGTACAGTCCATGGGGTCACAAAGACTTGGAACACAATTGAGTGACTTTCACTTTCACGACAGACACGTGTGGGTAAAATCTAACTTTTATCTTTTCCTATCAGTGAGAAACGCATGGTAGGAATCTGTTTATTCATCTGGACCCATGGTCCTCTGAGAAGCTCCAATTTATTTACAGCTTCAGAAAGTTGTAAGTGAGTTCTGGAGCAGTGATCGGTCAGCTCAGTTTGCCTTAATCTCTTCTCTGAGAGTGTCACATCATCAGATGGGTCTCCCAGGGAACAACAGTAGGTCTATCACTGAGGAAGACACCAAGCAGGATCCAAAACACATGCAAACTAAAAGTTATTCAAACAAAACTAGGTTGATGAGCAACCAAAGAAAGGAAGGGTAACAATATTTTCACTTTATCATACAGACGGTGGGAGGATTAATTAGCTTGTTCTTATAAAGCGCTTTAAAGATAAATTGTGCTGTTAACTTGCCGAAACTCATTCTTATTATGCTTATTTGCTGTGTCCTACATAAATATTTAATGGTTACCCTGGGAAAGAAACTCTTGTTTAATCTATCATCCTTTTCTTATTAGTAGACAGTGTAAAACAGCCAAATTTTTCCCCTGAATGTATTATTTTTAAAAAATGCCTCCAAGACAGTTTCCTATCAACCAAGCAACAATCCACAAATGAATCATTAATGTTTGATGTCTCAAAGCAATGCAAATCACATAATATGGTAGAACCTATATGATGGAGCTCTTTCAAGGTAAAATAAGAGTTAATTTTCATTTGGACCACTGCATTCATATTCACATTGGTCATGGCCAAGTTAAGCTTTTTAATAAAGAAGAAGCAATGCAGGTTTGATTCTTTCAGCTATTTCTAAGCAACTGACCACAAAAAGCAAAAACAAACAACAATGACAACAAAAGCACACCCTATTTCTGGAAACCTGGGTTTTACAAATTAAGGGAAAACCCTCCTGATGTCACCCAAAGTGATAATTTTAACTAGCATGGGTCATGCCCTACTGGTGAGAATAGAGAGGAAGGTGTTCCAACACCTCTTCTCATTGGATTTTTAATGCTTAAGTGAGATAAATGCAAACCCCAGGTTCTAACCAGGGTGTTTCTCTGTGCTGCATAAAGGACCCCTGGCTGGCTTGCTTCTCGATGTGCATGTCCCTGGACCTCTTCATATAGCCTTGGCAGAGAAGCATCTTGGTCTCCCACTGCAGCAGGAGTAGATCCCCATGCACACACAGCACCTGGCAGGGGAAGGCAGGAGGGCAGAAAGCCAGCAGATAATCCACAACAAGCAAGGTTAGCAGAAAAATAGCAGGAAGTAAGCAAAGGAGTAATTATTAGCAGAAATACTGTGTACACAGTTACCCCTCTCAGGCCACAGGATTACAGCATGTCTGTCATACCTACAAGTGAACAGGTGAACAGAGAATTGGCACTCTTAGTATGTTCCCAAGTGTTGCCAGGAAAACTCTGGGTCTCTAAAACAAGAAATCTAAGTCCAAATAGTTCAGCACCACTGACCCAAGGGACATATAAGATACTGGATAATTTCCTTCCCAGCTGAAGCTTTAATGATCTGGCAAGTTCTGCCTTCATGGGTGGAAAGGCCCTCACTGGGAAGCCAGTCTCCAAGCATGGAAATGAAGAGAGCTACCCTTTGTCCCTACTAATAGTTGACTCTATTGACTCAACCAAACCAGAAAGTCTGACTCAACTTTCCCCTGGAACATTTCTCACAGCCACGGGTGGCAGAATTGAGGTTAATATCACTGCTTTACCCACCCAGGGACTTACCTTGGGTGACCTCTGCCTTGAGCTCATGTTCAGCAAAGACGATGTCTTTGGGTAAGTTGAAGAGCCAATTCTGTGTCCTTGAAAGAGTCAAGTTCCCTCAAAGTGTTGTAGAGTTTCTAGGATAAGCCCATAGCTTGCAGACCTTGCTGAATTAGGACCTTGCCTTAGGAGATGCATGACTTCCAAGTTAATCACCATTTCTGAGGCTCCATTTACTCCCCTGCAAGATGAAGAAATAGGGCTTCCCTTCGGCTCAGTGGTAAAGAATCCACTGCCAATGCAGGGGACATGGGTTCAATCACCTATCTGAGAAAATTCCACATGCTGCGGAGCAACTAACCCCATTGGCCATAATTAATGAGCTTGTCTTCTAAAGCCTTGGAGTCACAACTACTGAATCCCATGTGCCCTAGAGCTGGTGCACTACAACAAAAGAACCCACTGCAATGAGAAGCCCATGCATCGAAACTAGAGAAAAGCCCATGCAGCAATGAGACCCAACAGAACCAAAAATAAAACAAACAAATTAAACTATTTTTAAAATGAAGAAAAAATATTCTAATGATTTCAGTTCAGTTCAGTCACTCAGTCATGTCCGACTCTGCAACCCCATGTATCGCGGCACGCCAGGCCTCCCTGTCCATCACCAACTCCCAGAGTTCACTCAGACTCACGTCCATCCAGTCAGTGATGCCATCCAGCGATCTCATCCTCTGTCGTCCCCCTCTCCTCCTGCCCCCAATCCCTCCCAGCATCACAGTCTTTTCCAATGAGTCAACTCTTCGCATGAGGTGGCCAAAGTACTGGAGTTTCAGCTTCAGCATCATTCCTTCCAAAGAAATCCCAGGGCTGATCTCCTTCAGAATGGACTGGTTGGATCTCCTTGCAGTCCAAGGGACTCTCAAGAGTCTTCTCCAACACCACAGTTCTAAAGCACCAATTCTTTGGTGCTCTGCCTTCTTCACAGTCCAACTCTCACATCCATACATGACCACTGGAAAAACCATAGCCTTGACTAGACGGACCTTAGTCGGCAAAGTAATATCTCTGCTTTTGAATATGCTATCTAGGTTGGTCATAACTTTTCTTCCAAGGAGTAAGTGTCTTTTAATTTCATGGCTGCAGTCACCATCTGTAGTGATTCTGGAGCCCAAAAAAATAAAGTCTGACACTGTTTCCACTGGTTCCCCATCTATTTCCCATGAAGTGATGGGACCGGATGCCATGATCTTAGTTTTCTCAATGTTGAGCTTTAAACCAACTTTTTCACTCTCCACTTTCACTTTCATCAAGAGGCTTTTTAGTTCCTCTTCACTTTCTGCCATAAGGGTGATGTCATCTGCATATCTGAGGTTATTGAGATTTCTCCCAGTAATCTTGATTCCAGCTTGTGCTTCTTCCAGGCCAGCGTTTCTAATGAGGTACTCTGCATATAAGTTAAATAAGCAGGGTGACAATATACAACCTTGACGTACTCCTTTTCCTATTTGGAACCAGTCTGTTGTTCCATGTCCGGTTCTAACTGTTGCTTCCTGACCTGAATACAGATTTCTCAAGAGGTAGGTCAGGTGGTCTGGTACTCCCATCTCTCTCAGAATTTTCCACAGTTTATTGTGATCCACACAGTCGAAGGCTTTGGCAGAGTCAATAAAGCAGAAATAGATCTTTTTCCGGAACTCTTGCTTTTTCGATGATCCAGCAGATGTTGGCAATTTCATCTCTGATTCCTCTGCCTTTTCTAAAACCAGCTTGAACATCTGGAAGTTCATGGTTCACATATTTCTGAAGCCTGGCTTGGAGAATTTTGAGAATTACTTCACTAGCATGTGAGATGAGTGCAATTGTGCGGTAGTTTGAGCATTCTTTGGCATTGCCTTTCTTTGGGATTGGAATGAAAACTGACCTTTTCCAGTCCTGTGGCCACTGCTGAGTTTTCTAAATTTGCTGGCATATTGAGTGCAGCACTTTCACAGCATCACCTTTCAGGATTTGAAATAGCTCAACTGGAATTCCATCACCTCCACTAGCTTTGTTCATAGTGATGCTTTCTAAGGCCCACTTGATTTCACATTCCAGGATGTCTGGCTCTAGATGAGTGATTACCATTTTTTCATCATAAAATGCAATCAATTATATCTTCATGTAAAACAGAGAACTTAATGTAAATTTTAAAAAAATGCTAACCTTTAAGAGTATATGTTTATTCATACAATTATACATCTCTCTATCCTTCAGTATCATAGCCAAAATTTAAGCAATGTATTTTTTCATTAAGAATCTCAAGATGTTTCTAGCCCATTTAGAGCTATTTTTAGTTACATTTTTTCTTCTTTTTAAATGTGCCTGGGGGGTGTGGAAAAGATGGCGGAGGAATAGGACGGGAAGACCACTTTCTCCCTCACAAATTCCTCAAAAGAACATTTCAACGCTGAGCAAACGCCACAAAACAACTTCTGTAGGCTGGCAGAGGACATCAGGCAACCAGAAAAGCAGACCATTGTCTTCAAAAACAGGTAGGAAAAAATATAAAAGACGAAAAAGGAGACAAAGGAGGTGGGGAGGGAGCTCCATCCCGGGAAGGGAAGCCCGTCCCGGGAAGGGAATTTTAAGAAGAGAGGTTTCCAAACACCAGGAAACACTCTCCCTGCCGAGTCTGTGGCGAGTCTTGGAAACACAGAGGGCAACATAACAGGAAGGGAAAATAAAGAAATAATTAAAACCAAGAGATTACAAGCCCAACAGTAACTCCCCCAGCGGAAAAGCAGCACAGACGCCTGCATCCGCCATTGGGAAGTGGGGGCAGGGCAGGGACGCGCGCGAGGCGCGGGCTGCAGTGCTGTGTAAGAATCGGGCAGGAACGCCCCACGCGCAACCAGAACGATCTAACTTGCGCTAGCAAACCAGACTGTGGGATAGCTGCCGCCCGAAAAGCTCGAACATAAGACACCGCCAGGACCGCGCACAGAACAAAGGACGGAACGGAAAAAGCCGGCTGCAGACCATCCCCCGCCGGGGACAGGCAGCCAGAGCCATAAGGACTGGAAAGGGGCAATTGCAGACCCGGAGAGACTTTACTTACCTAACTGCAAGCAGGCTTCTTTGCTAAGACTTCTGGGGGTGCTGGACACTCACAATCTGCCTCATGGGGGACGCCAGCGGTCCACCCAGAAAGCTGAGCAGCAGCGGCAGAAAAGGTGACACGCTGCGGCGATCGTGCTCGCCAAACTCCTGAGCTACTCGGACCTGGGAAGGGCACAAAGCGCAGTCCCAGCCGAATCTGTGCCTCTGAGGGCTGCCTGAGCGCCGAACCTGAGCGGCTTGGACCAGGGAAGTGCACGCAGCCTAGGGCCGGCCCCAGACGGTTCCCGGCTGAGCATCGTAGAGCCGGAGCAGTTTGTGTGCCGCGAGAAGGGACAGGTCAAGTGGGGCTGAGACACTGTGTACACACGACAGTGCTATTTGTTTGCAGCATCCCCCCTCCCCACAGCGCGACTGAACTAGTGAGCCTAAAAAACCAGCAAACAGAAGAAGTTAAATAGAGGGAACCACCTTGGAAGTGATCCCACACGGCCCAAAACATCAGAGATATATTTTTACTATTTTTAAAATCATTCCTTTTTTTTTTCTTTTTTTTCTAACTTTTTTTTTTAATTGTTAAGTCTTCTATTTCTCCTCTAATTTTTATTACTATAACCTATTATTACTATTTAAAAAACAAAAAGACTTTTTTTTTTTTTTCTTTTTAAGGCAAACACCATATATAGCCTTTGGATGGTTGTTGGTGGGTTTTTGTGGGTTTTTTTGTTTTTGTTTGTTTTGGGTTTTTTTGTTTGTTTTTTTTAATAATTCTTGTTTTTTCTTTCTTTCTTTCTTTCCTCCTTTTTCCTTCTGCTTCTTTTCTTTAATATTGTATTTTTGAAAACCCAACCTCTACTCTAGATTTTTAATCTTTGCTCTTAGGTTTTTGTTGTCAATTTTGTACATTTAAAAACCCAAACTTCACTACCCAAGTTTACCTGAGAGCGAGATTACTGGCTTGACCACTCTCTTCTCCTTTGGACTCTCCTTTTTCTCCACCAGGTGGCCTCTGTCTCTTTTCACCCCCATCTCTTCTCTATCCAACTCTGTGAATCTCTGTGTGTTCCAGACGGTGGAGAACACCTAAGGAAATGGTTACTGGCAAGATTTGTCTCTCTCCTTCTCATTCCTCTCTCTTATCCTCCTGGTCACCTCTGTCTACTTCCTCCCTCTCCTCTTCCCCGTATAATTCTGTAAATACCTCTGAGCGGTCCAGACTATAGAGCGCACATAAGGAAGTGACAACTGGCTAGCTTGCTCTCTCCTCTTTTGATCTCACCACATCTCATTCCAGTTACCTCTAACTACCCCCTCCATCTTCTCTTCTCCTTGTAACTCAGTGAACCTCTCTGAGTGTCCCTCACTGTGGAGAAACTTTTCATCTTTAACCTAGATGTTTTATCATCGGTGCTGTATAGATGGAGAAGTCTAGAGGCTACTGTAAAAATAAAACTGAAGACCAGAAGCAGGAGGCTTAAATCCAAAGCCTGAAAACATTAGAGAACTCTTGAATTCAGGGAACATTAAGCAATAGGAGCTCATCAAATGCCTTCATACCTACACTGAAACCAAGCTCCACCCAAGGGCCAACAAGTTCCAAAACAAGACATACCATTCAAATTCTCCAGCAACACAGGAACACTCCCCTGAGCTTCAATATACAGGCAGCTCAAAATTACTCCAAAACTTTTGATGTCTCATAACCCATTACTGGTCACTCCACTGCACTCCAGAGAGAAGAAACCCAGCTCCACCCACCAGAACTCCAACACAAGCCTCCCTAACCAGGAAACCTTGACAAGCCACTGATAGAACCCCACCCACAGTGAGGAAGCTCCATAATAAAGAGAACTCCACAAACTACCAGAATATAAAAAGGCCACCCCAAACACAGCAATATAACCAAAATGAAGAGACAGAGGAATACTCAGCAGGTAAAGGAACAGGAGAGTTGCCCACCAAACCAAACAAAAGAGGAAGAAGTAGGGAATCTACCTGAGAAGGAATTCCGAATATTGATAGTGAAAATGATCCAAAATCTTGAAATCAAAATGGAATCACAGATTAATAGCCTAGAGACAAGAATTGAGAAGATGCAAGAAAGGTTTAACAAGGACCTAGAAGAAATAAAAAAGAGTCAAAATATAATGAATAATGCAATAAATGAGATCAGAAACACTCTGGAGGCAACAAATAGTAGAATAACAGAGGCAGAAGATAGGATTAGTGAAATAGAAGATAGAATGGTAGAAATAAATGAATCAGAGAGGAAACAAGAAAAATGAATTAAAAGAAACGAGGACAATCTCAGAGACCTCCAGGACAATATGAAATGCTCCAACATTCGAATTATAGGAGTCCCAGAAGAAGAAGACAGAAAGAAGGATCATGAGAAAATCCTTGAGGAGATAATAGTTGAAAACTTCCCTAAAATGGGGAAGGAAATAATCACCCAAGTCCAAGAAACACAGAGAGTTCCTAATAGGATAAACACAAGGCGAAACACCCCAAGACACATATTAATTAAATTAACAAAGATCAAACACAGAGAACAAATATTAAAAGCAGCAAGGGAAAAACAACAAATAACACACAAGGGGATTCCCATAAGGATAACAGCTGATCTTTCAATAGAAACTCTTCAGGCCAGGAGGAAATGGCAAGACATGCTTAAAGTGATGAAAGAAAATAACCTACAGCCCAGATTACTGTACCCAGCAAGGATCTCATTCAAATACGAAGGAGAAATCAAAAGCTTTACAGACAAGCAAAAGCTGAGAGAATTCAGCACCACCAAACCAGCTCTCCAACAAATTCTAAAGGATATTCTCTAGACAGGAAACACGAAAAGGGTGTATAAACCCAAACCCAAACCAATAAAGTAAATGGTAACTGGATCATACTTATCAATAATTACCTTAAACGTAAATGGGTTGAACGCCCCAACCAAAAGGCAAAGACTGGCCGAATGGATACAAAAACAAGACCCCTCTATATGCTGCTTACAAGAGACCCACCTCAAAACAAGGGACGCATACAGACTGAAAGTGAAGGGCTGGAAAAAGATATACCACGCAAATAGAGACCAAAAGAAAGCAGGAGTGACAATACTCATATCTGATAAAATAGACTTTAAAACAAAGACTGTGAAGAGACAAAGAAGGCCACTACATAATGATCAAAGGATCAATCCAAGAAGAAGATATAACAATTATAAATATATATGCACCCAATATAGGAGCACCGCAATATGTAAGACAAATGCTAACAAGGATGAAAGGGGAAATCAACAATAACACGATAATAGTGGGAGACTTTAATACCCCACTCACACCTATGGACAGATCAACTAAACAGAAAATTAACAAAGAAATGCAAACTTTAAATGATACATTAGATCAATTAGACCTAATTGATATCTATAGGACATTTCACCCCAAAACAATGAATTTCACCTTTTTTTCAAGTGCTCATGGAACCATAGATCACATCCTGGGCCATAAATCTAAACTTGATAAATTCAAAAAAATCGAAATCATTCCAAGCATCTTTTCTGACCATAATGCATTAAGATTAGATCTCAATTACAGGAGAAAAACTACTAAAAATTCCAACATATGGAGGTTGAACAACACACTTCGGAATAACCAACAAATCACAGAAGAAATCAAAAAAGAAATCAAACTATGCATAGAAACTAATGAAAATGAAAACACAACAACCCAAAACCTGTGGGACACTATAAAAGCAGTGCTAAGAGGAAAGTTCATAGCAATACAGGCATACCTCAAGAAACAAGAAAAAAGTCAAATAAATAACCTAACTCTACAACTAAAGCAACTAGAAAAGGAAGAATTGGAGAACCCCAGAGTTAGTAGAAGGAAAGAAATCTTAAAAATTAGGGCAGAAATAAATGCTAAAGAAACAAAAGAGACCATAGCAAAAATCAACAAGGCCAAAAGCTGGTTCTTTGAAAGGATAAATAAAATTGACAAACCACTAGCCAGACTCATCAAGAAGCAAAGAAAGAAAAATCAAATCAATAAAAGTAGAAATGAAAATGGAGAGATCACAACAGACAACACAGAAATACAAAGGATCATAAGAGACTACTATCAGCAGTTGTATGCCAATAAAATGGACAATGTGGAAGAAATGGACATATTCTTAGAAAAGTACAATTTTCCAAAACTGAACCAGGAAGAAATAGAAAATCTTAACAGACCCATCACAAGCACGGAAATTGAAACTGTAATCAGAAATCTTCCAGCAAACAAAAGCCCAGGTCCAGACGGCTTCACAGCTGAATTCTACCAAAAATTTCGAGAAGAGCTAACACCTATCCTCCTCAAACTCTTCCAGAAAATTGCAGAGGAAGGTAAACTTCCAAACTCATTCTATGAGGCCACCATCACCCTAATACCAAAACCTGACAAAGATGTCACAAAAAAAGAAAACTACAGGCCCATATCACTGATGAACATAGATGCAAAAATCCTCAACAAAATTCTAGCAATCAGAATCCAACAACACATTAAAAAGATCATACACCATGACCAAGTGGGCTTTATCCCAGGGATGCAAGGATTCTTCAATATCCACAAATCAATCAATGTAATTCACCACATTAACAAATTGAAAAATAAAAACCATATGATTATCTCAATAGATGCAGAGAAAGCCTTGACAAAATTCAACATCCATTTATGATAAAAACTGTCCAGAAAGCAGGAATAGAAGGAACATACCTCAACATAATAAAAGCTATATATGACAAACCCACAGCAAACATTATCCTCAATGGTGAAAAATTGAAAGCATTTCCCCTAAAGTCAGGAACAAGACAAGGGTGTCCACTTTCACCGCTACTATTCAACATAGTTCTGGAAGTTTTGGCCACAGCAATCAGAGCAGAAAAAGAATTAAAAGGAATCCAAATTGGAAAAGAAGAAGTAAAACTCTCACTGTTTGCAGATGACATGATCCTCTACATGGAAAACCCTAAAGACTCCACCAGAAAATTACTAGAGCTCATCAATGAATATAGTAAAGTTGCAGGATATAAAATCAACACACAGAAATCCCTTGCATTCCTATACACGAATAATGAGAAAGTAGAAAAAGAAATTAAGGAAACAATTCCATTCACCATTGCAATGAAAAGAATAAAATACTTAGGAATATATCTACCCAAAGAAACTAAAGACCTATATATAGAAAACTATAAAACACTGATGAAAGAAATCAAAGAGGACACTAATAGATGGAGAAATATACCATGTTCATGGATTGGAAGAATCAATATAGTGAAAATGAGTATACTACCCAAAGCAATTTACAAATTCAATGCAATCCCTATCAAGCTACCAGCCATATTTTTCACAGAACTAGAACAAATAATTTCAAGATTTGTATGGAAATACAAAAAACCTCGAATTGCCAAAGCAATCTTGAGAAAGAAGAATGGAACTGGAGGAATCAACTTGCCTGACTTCAGGCTCTACTACAAAGCCACAGTCATCAAAACAGTATGGTACTGGCACAAAGACAGAAATATAGATCAATGGAACAAAATAGAAAGCCCAGAGATAAATCCACACACCTATGGACACCTTATCTTTGACAAAGGAGGCAAGAATATACAATGGAGTAAAGACAATCTCTTTAACAAGTGGTGCTGGGAAAACTGGTCAACCACCTGTAAAAGAGTGAAACTAGATCACTTTCTAACACCACACACAAAAATAAACTCAAAATGGATTAAAGATCTAAATGTAAGACCAGAAACTATAAAACTCCTAGAGGAGAACATAGGCAAAACACTCTCCGACATAAATCACAGCAGGATCCTCTATGATCCACCTCCCAGAATTCTGGAAATAAAAGCAAAAATAAACAAATGGGATCTAATTAAAATCAAAAGCTTCTGCACAACAAAGGAAAATATAAGCAAGGTGAAAAGACAGCCTTCTGAATGGGAGAAAATAACAGCAAATGAAGCAACTGACAAACAACTAATCTCAAAAATATACAAGCAACTTATGCAGCTCAATTCCAGAAAAATAAACGACCCAATCAAAAAATGGGCCAAAGAACTAAACAGGCATTTCTCCAAAGAAGACATACGGATGGCTAACAAACACATGAAAAGATGCTCAACATCACTCATTATTAGAGAAATGCAAATCAAAACCACAATGAGGTACCACTTCACACCAGTCAGAATGTCTGCGATCCAAAAATCTGCAAGCAATAAATGCTGGAGAGGGTGTGGAGAAAAGGGAACCCTCCTACACTGTTGGCGGGAATGCAAACTAGTACAGCCACTATGGAGAACAGTGTGGAGATTCCTTAAAAAATTGCAAATAGAACTACCTTATGACCCAGCAATCCCACTGCTGGGCATACACACCAAGGAAACCAGAATTGAAAGAGACACATGTACCCCAATGTTCATCGCAGCACTGTTTATAATAGCCAGGACATGGAAACAACCTAGATGTCCATCAGCAGATGAATGGATAAGAAAGCAGTGGTACATATACACAATGGAGTATTACTCAGCCATTAAAAAGAATTCATTTGATTCAGTTCTGATGAGATGGATGAAACTGGAGCCTATTATACAGAGTGAAGTAAGCCAGAAAGAAAAACACCAATACAGTATACTAACACATATATATGGAATTTAGAAAGATGGCAATGACGACCCTGTATGCAAGACAGGAAAAAAGACACAGCTTTGTATAACGGACTTTTGGACTCAGAGGGAGAGGGAGAGGGTGGGATGATTTGGGAGAATGGCATTCTATCATGTACACTATCATGTAAGAATTGAATCGCCAGTCTATGTCTGACGCAGGATACAGCATGCTTGGGGCTGGTGCATGGGGATGACCCAGAGAGATGTTATGGGGAGGGAGGTGGGAGGGGGGTTCATGTTTGGGAACACATGTAAGAATTAAAGATTTTAAAATTAAAAATATATATATAAATAAATAAATTTTAAAAAAATAAATAAAAATAAAAATAAATGTGCCTTTATGAGCTTAACTTTGTTGTCCATTTCAACAATGAAATTCTGGAGCATTCAGGGCTGCTCCAACAGGTTATATATCAACGGCATCAATATATCATTCACACAGTCCATGAGGCTATGTCTAAAAGCACCACATTTCCTTAAATGAATCACATATTGCTGCAAACAAACCTGCTCTTCACAAAAGCCACCAGAACCTGGTATAGACAGATGCTCAGCCCCTGAGGGATCAATGTCTGTATGATGCATAACTTAATTAAACCAACATCTCTTCATGTTAAAGATTTTGATTTATTCAGGAATATAAGGCTGGCTGATATTTTAATGAAACAATTGCCTGTAATCATAAATATAATTATCTTACACTGCCGAACAAGACAACAAGAAAGATACATGGACTTTATTACAGCTTCAGAGACACATTTGTTCTCTTTGATGTTCTATTGTTGAGTGACCAAAAAATAATTCAAAGCAATTTAAAAATCTCATCTTGGCTTTCTAAATTATACACACCATTATTCAAAGTTCAATGGGCCTGGAAGAAATATTTTCTACAAAGTAACATTAGTTATTATTCTTACAAAGCTATTTTTTAATATAACACATTTAAGTAATCATGAAATATTACATACTCTTTGCAAACAATTTTGGAGGGAATAGTGAGCATATTAAAAAATAAACATTAAAATTATACCTACTATTTCCACCTAGAGATAACCTCCTTAAATATTCCACTACATTTGTTCTCAACTTTCTTCAAATACTATACATGTGTATATATAATTTTTAATTTTTCTACAAACTCAAAATTATCCAATTATATATAGTTTTCATTTTAATAATATCATTGATATTAAAGATCTTCAAAAATATCACTTTAATAATTGCATGTTATCTTATATCAGATGTTTTGGTTGCTTTTAACTATTATAAATAATATGATGAATGTCTTGTGTCAAAGATAACAAATCTTTGATCAAATATCTGATGATTTTCATAGGATAAATCTTTACAATTCTCAAGGAAACCATTAAGGACTTTCTCACATATTGTCAGTTTCCCTCCATAAAGTCATGCCTGTATACATCCCCACCATCTTCTCACATTCTTGATGACACTGTCCTTATTAAAAATACTTCTATCAGTAAATCCCATATCTTGAAGAGATATTTGTACTCCTATGTTTATTGCAGTATTAGTCATAACAGCCAAGACATGGAAATAATCTAAATGTACTTCAATGGATGAATGGATAAAGAAAATGTAATAAATACATATCACATATGCACACAAAGAAATACAGAAATATTATTCAACTATTAAATAGATATACAGGGCTTCTTAGGTGGTCTGGTGGTTAAAAATCCACCCTGCAATGAAGGGGAGACCAGTTTGGTGCCTGGTCTGGGAAAATCCCAGATGCTGTGGGGCAACTAAGCCCATGTGCCACAACTACTGAACCTGTGCTCTGGAGCCCATGAGCTGCAACTACTGAGTCCATGTACAGCAATTATCGAAGCCTGCATGCATGTCTAGAGCCCATTCTCTGTAACAAGAGAAGTCACAGCAATGAGAAGCTCACACACTACAGCAGAGTAGTCCCCACGCTCCACAACTAGAGGAAGCTCCTACACAACAACAAAGGGCCAGTGCAGCCAAAAATAAATAAAAAAGTAAATATTTTTAAAAGCTAAGTAATTAATTATAATATATATACACAATATATACATAATATATATACATAATATATATACATAAAATATATACATATTATATATATATATACACATACACACCCATCCAAAAACAGAAAAATACACATTCTTCTCAAGTGCATATGCAATATACTTCAGGTAGATCACAGGCTAGGACACAAAACAAGCCCTGGGAACTTTAAGTAAATTGACCCTTTGGAGGAGGGCATGGCAATCCACTCCAGTATTCTTGTCTGGAGAATCCCCACAGACAGAGGAGTCTGGCAGACTAAAGTCCATGGGGTTGCAAAGAGTCAGACACACAACTGAGTGACTAAGCACACAGCACAGAAATCAAATCAACCATCTTTTCCAACCACAATACTATAAGACTAGAAACCAACTACAAGGAAAAAAACTGAAGAAAAAAAAAAAAAAAGCCCACAAATAAGTGGAGGCTAAATGACATGCTATGCAACTACTGAGCCTACACACTCTGGAGCCCACACACTATAACAAAGACCCAGCACAGACAAAATTGAAAAAAACAAAAATCAGGAAAAGAAATTATGGAAACAATCCCATTTATCACCACATCAAAAAATATATATCTGACAATAAACATACAAAGGTTTTCTCAGAAAATTGTAAGACAGATGAAAGAGATTAAAGATGACATAAACAAATGGAACTATATACTGTGTTAAAATGACCATACCACCTCCAACATTCTACAGATTCTATGCAATCCCTATCAAAATACCCAGGACATTTTTACAAGAACTAGGACAAATACTTTAAAAATTTTTATGGAAACACAATAGACCCTGAATAGCCAAAACAATCTTGAGGGTTTCCCTGGTGATCCAGTGGTTAAGAATTCACCTTGCTACACAAGGAACACCAGTCTGACCTCTGGTCCACAAAGGTCTCACATGCCACAGGGCACCTAAGCCCATGCACCAAAACTACTGAGCCTACTCTCCAGAGCCTACAAGCTGTAACAAGAGAAGCCACCACAATGAGAAGCTCAAGTGCTGCAGCTAGAGACTAACCCCTGCTTGCCACAACTAGAGAACGCCTGAGTGCAGTAACAAACATCCAGTACAGACAAAAATACATAAATAAATCTTCTAAAAAAAGAGAGAGAGGGACATCTGGAGAAAGAACACAGCTGGAAGAACCATGTTCCCTGATTATACTACAAAGCAACATTAATCCAAACAATGTGATACAGCACAAAAACAGACACATAGATCAACAGGACAGAATAGACAGCCCAGAAATAAATCCACCCACTCATCATCAATTAATCAAAGACAAAGGAGGCAAGGATACACAATGGAGAAGACAATATCTCTTCAACCAGTGGTGCCTGGAAAACTGGACAGCTACGTGTAAAAGACTGAAATTAGAATAATTTCTCACACCATATACAAAGTAAACTCAAAATGGATTAAGAGACAGAAACCATTAAACCCCTACATAAAAAATAGGCAGCATAGTCTTTGACATAAATCACAGGAATTTCTTTTTTTTTTTTTTCGATCTATCTACTAAAACAAAAGAAACAAAAGCAAAAATAAACAAGTGGGACATTTGGCACAGGAAAGGAAACCATTGACAAAACAAAATAAAACACAAAAATGACTTACTGAATGGAAGAAAATATTTGCAAATGATATGACTTATAAGGGGTTAATATCCAATATATGTAAACAACTCATACAACTTAATATCAAAAGACAGACAACCTGATTAAAAAGTGAGTAGAAGGCCTGAATAGACATTTTCAAAAAAGACATACAGATGGCCAATGGGCATAAGAAAAGATGCTTAACATTGCTAATCATCATAGAAATGCAAATCAAAACCATAAGGAGTTATCACCTCAAACCTGTCAGAATGGCTACCATCAAAAGACCAGAAACAACAAGCGTCGGTAAGGATGTGGAGAAAAGGGAACCCTTGCACACTGTTGGTAGGAATATAAATTGGTGCAGCCATTGTGGAAAACAGTATGGAGGGTCCTCAGAAAACTAAAACTAGAATTACCACATGATCCAGCAATTTTATTCCTGGGCATATATCAGAAGAAAACAAAAACACTAATTTGAAAAGATACACACACCCCAGTGTTCATAGCAGCATTATTTACAATAGCCAAAACATGAAGGAAACCTAAGTGTCCATCAAAAAATAAATGGATAAAGTGATGTGGTATATACACACAATGGAATGGTACTCAGTCATGAAAAGAATGAAATTTTGCCATTTGGAACCACATGGATGGACCTGGAGGATATTATGTTTAGTGAGGTAAGTGAGACAGAGAAAGACAAATACTAAATATTATCACTCATATGTGGAATCTGAAAAATTAAAACTAGTGAATATAACAAAAATATATACATATGTGTATATATATATATACACATACATACATACATACATACATACATACAATAGAATATTATTCAGCCACAGAAAAGAGGAAATTCCACCACGTGCTACAACATGGATAAATGGAAGGACATTCTGCTAAGTGATATAAGCCAGAGAAAAAAACAAATACTGTATAGTATCATTTCTATGTGGAACCTAAAAGAAAATAAAAGTCAATTTCATAGAAACAGGGAATAGAATGGTGATTGCCAGTAGCTAGGGGGAGAGGGAAATAAGAAGATCTAGGTCAAAGGAGGCTGAGAACCAAAATATCAATGCTTTCTAACTGTGGTGGTAGAGAAGTCCCTTTGACAGCAAGGAGATCAAACCAGTCAATCCTAAATGAAATCCTCCCTGAATAGTCATTTGAAGAACTGATGCTGAAGCTGCAGCTCCAATATCTTGGCCACCTGATGCTAAGAGCCTACTCATTGGAAAAGATCCTGATGCTGGGAAAGATTGAAGACAGAAGGAGAAGGGAACAACAGAGGATGAGATGGTTGGATTGCATCACTGACTCAATGGACATGAGTTTGAGCTAACTCCAGCAGATAGTGAAGGACTGGGAAGTCTGGTGTGCTGCAGTTAATGGGGTTGCAAAGAGTTGGACATGACTGAGCAACAACAAAACCAAGGTCAAGAAGTACAGACTTTGGTGATTGCAGTTATAACACAATATCATGGACCTGAAAATCACTGTGAGTGACCTTCAGTGTTCTCACCACACA
Organism: Budorcas taxicolor; assembly: GCF_023091745.1. Classification (NCBI taxonomy): domain Eukaryota; kingdom Metazoa; phylum Chordata; class Mammalia; order Artiodactyla; family Bovidae; genus Budorcas; species Budorcas taxicolor. The sequence continues at coordinate 14,771,556 of NC_068917.1, read as the reverse complement.
CTCCAAAAAACTTAGCTATGTAAGATGATGGATGTATGAATTATTTTCATCTTGGTAATAATCCCACAGAGTACTGTACATGTGCATACAAGTATTGTACATATGTGTATGTGAAATTATTTTTGTACACTTAAATATATGCAGTTATATTTAACTATTCCTCAATAAAGTTGGGAAAAATACTTCTATTATTCAGTTAATATTTATAATATTTATTGTATACCTACTTTGGGCCAGATCCTGGGTATGGCTTCAATAAATGGGGACTGGTGGAAGAAACAAAATCACAAATGAGTGCAAGAACTGATGAACAAACAGGCTAATAAATATAATGTATTATGTTTAAATAAGTAAGTAAAATGAGCTCTGGCTAAGAAAAGATAAGGCAATTTCCTGAGTGGGAAAAACCCCTGAGTTAAAGCAAGTAGTTGCATTATTCTGATCTTCTTTTTTAAAAATATCTTCTAGGTATTATTGAAGAAGGAAATGGCAAGCTACTCTAGTATTCTTGCCTGGGGAATCCTGTGGACAGAGAAGTTGGCAGGAAAGAGTCCATGGGGTCACAAAGAGTTGGACATGACTGAGTGACTAAGCCCTAGCCCAGATATTATAGGTATCATTTCTGGTACATGATATTTTAAATGTTGTCATACAGAGGACAGTATTCCTAGGAATACTGCTTGCAAAAGTTGGCTAACCACTGAGTACAAGCCAAACAGAACTTTAATCAACACTTTGTGCCAGTCAAGGAAAAGCATCTTAACAACTCTGGGCTGGATCCAAACCTTGTGATGAGTGTATGGATGGCAAATGCAAATATGATCCAGTGAAGGACTTTCTGCTTTTCTGAAGCAACCTTTAAAGTGAGTTATGAGAACTTGCTGAATGTTTTTTAGTAAATGGTACTACCATTTTTGTAAACCATCTAAAACCAGGAAAAAGCAAACTTAACTTGAAAATAATGCAGGCATATTAATATCCAAAATTTCAGTGCACCTCAAGAATTTAACTACAAACTTTTACTGTAAATTGTGAAACTACAATCAGCAAGCCTCTCAAGGATATAGCAGTAAATGCAGCCAAAAATGTTCAAAGAAAACAAAGCAGAACTAAATTGAATGAAAAGGGATTTAAAACACTGCCAAAATGCAAAATTAAGCTTTCTTGTTCTCACATTTTGCAGTTAATTTATCCCATTATCATCCTTTGACCTAATATTTACCATCAATTTTACTCTCAGGATTTTAGCTGTTCTGTTAATATGCCCTCAGTTGTAGAGATATAAACCTCAGGGTATAAATGAACTTTTGAGCAAAGAAAAAGAACCCACTTAACCCAAAGCAATGCATGCCAGCCATCCTCTGCAATTCCTCCAGCATCTGGAAGTACTTGTGTGTGAATAATCCTGCCCTGGGCCACTGTTCAAGCAACAAATCTCAAAATGTAGATGTTATGGGATATTTTATGAGACTCAGTGATGTCTTTGCTCTAAGTTTCAACACTGTGTGACTTTGGCAAATCACTTAACTTTTTTTAAACACTATAAAATGTGTATTACCAAAATGATACTTAATCTTAACAGCTGTGAAAATTAAGTGAGATAATATATGTTCAGAAATCTTAACATATAGCACAATATTATTAGTGGTAGTAGAAAATAATTATTTTTGTTGCTGTTACAGTTATTTACACGTCATGCTTACAAAACAATTTCTAGTCTTCTCATGTCATGGCAACTTCTTGTTGAAATATCCAGGGAAATACCATCACTCAGACCTTGCTTTGCACAAATTCAAACCTGAATAAATTTAATTCTGCACTTATTTGCAGTTTCCAGTAGTACATAATATTCAAAGCCTACCCAATATTTTTTATTCTCACTCTTAAATGTATTAACCTCAATTAGGTTCACGAAATCCAAGTAAAAACATAGAAACATATATTTTTATATAACGTAAATGTATTCATATACATATTAAAATGTGTTCTTCGTAAATAACTTTTTTCTCTGATGAATTAAGAAAATAAAACGTAAGGGTGGGAAAGTGTCAAAACCACAGTTACCACACCATCTCTGAGAAGGAGGGTAACTATCTGCTCACACCCATAATGACACTGCCTTCCCTGGAAGACAGCAGGACAGAGTGTTCTGGAAGGATGGGGACATTTAGCTACAGATTCTGTCTCAGTTGATGGCTTTCTATTATAGGTAGGGGATATTGATAGCAGGGCAAGTAATAGAGAACTCTGTTTTACTCATAAAGATGGTGACACTCAGCCTGGTTCTTCCCTGCAGCTTTCTATAATGTGGAATGTAGCAAAATGTCTGTGATTCCAGACCACCAAAATGAGTGAGGGAAGGAAGGATCCTGCAGATAGCATCCACTTGCTGAGTCAAAGTTTACAGAAGGAACCTTATGGCAGAGAAGGCATAAGCATCTTAGTTACAATAAGAAGAGGTAATATTCCAGACTTCCTTAGTGGCTCAGTGGTGAAGAGACCGCTTGCCAATGCACAACAGAAGACATAGGTTCAATCCCTGATCCAGGAGGATCAGAGCATGCTCCAGAGCAACTAAGCCTGAGTGCCACAATTGCGCCTGCGCTAGAGCCCAGGGGCCACAACTACTGAGCCCACGCGTCCTAGAGCCTCCACAACAAGAGAAGCCACTGCAATGCAACTAGAGAGTAGCCCTTGCTCACCATAACTAGAGAAAGCCCATGCAGCAATGAAGATCCAGTGCAGCCAAGAATAAATAAATAAATAAAATTAATTTTAAAAGAAGAGGTAATATTCCAAAGCAAACCAGATAATGCAATTTGTCTCAACAGTGTTTCTGAGGAGCGATCAAAATACAACATATATTTGGGGAATAATTAAAATTCCCGAACCAGGGCTCTATAAACTTGATTCTTCACTGTGTTTTTCTATCTAGATTCTCAATGGAGAGAAGATAGGGGAAGACCAAAAAGACAAAGTACAAGCAACTCTGCTTAAGTCCAGGTCCTTTACTCACTGGAAGTTTGGAAGCCTGAGTCATTACTGGAAGTATAATCTCCATCTCCTTCTCCACAGCACAGTTCTACTGCAGCCAGCTTTCTTTCTAAGTCTGTCTTGGCAAATGAATTTAACCCACAGAAATGCCATTTGCTTACTATGCTCTTGGACCAAAAGACTGTTGGCATTCCGGAACAGCAACCCTCATTATTTTCTCTGTTGTTATTCACCAGCTTTGACACCTTCCTGTCAGTAGCATTATACATGTAATTCATCAAGCTACAGTTTCAACATAAACTCTTCAAACACACCTCTCTTGTAAAGTATGCTTGCTGGTTTTCTTCTGTTATATCCCTTTGCGTTAACTTCCAGCTGACAGACCAAGATTTTTTTCTCTCCTGTAATCATTAATCTTCAATGAAAAGTTGTTCAAATCCCTTCCAATAGCTTCAGGGGCAGAGCCTCTTGCTGGCACTAGTAACTCTCATAAATATTATTGGGACTGTGCATGTACATCAGGGAGAGATTTTTAACCCCAGAGAACATGAAAGGAACACCAGCAGTCTCATTCATATTGAGTCTGAGGTATGCAACTGAACACAGGTGAGAATGCAGACAGGAAATTAGCTAGCAATTGAAAGGGCACACAGGTATTCCACACAGTCTCTGGTTCTAAGAAGCAGTAACAACATCACCCTTTATTGGGTATTACTGCTCCTTATTATTACATCTTATCTCCTCCTGTAAATGATAAACTCCCTGAAAGAAGCATCTTTGTATTATTCATGAAGTATCTGGCAGATAGGCACTTAGGAGATGTTTGTGGAATAAAGGAATGGATGAGTGGATAAATGGGTAGAGACCTGGGTAGATGGGTGAATAGAATGTGAAGTAAATTTTACATTATTCACATGTCAAAAAAAGTCCCTGGTAAGGACATACCCCCCAATATCAAGATGAGCAAAAAAATTTCAAGTTTTTTTTTTAAAAGAACTATTGCATTATTTGTGTGTGTATGTTTATGGCTCAAAGCCACCCACATGATTTTTGCAGCTATTTCAGAAACTAAAACCACCACTGTATTTTGAAAAAATATTGGTGTTAGTAGTCTGGCCATGTGCTGAAGACTTTGGGGCATCTTCTAGAGACATATTGCCTGTAGAAATTAGTGACAGAGATTATGACAGATAAAAAGAAACATTCTTAACAAATTAGGTCAAAAAGAACCTGTAATATATTATTCTCAAAATTATTCTTAAATTTAAGCTCAGAACACTTGCTATGAGCTAAAAGAGAGACAAAGCCCTTGTGATGAAGCGATTGTGAATTTAGAGCTGTGGAACTAAGCTTACCACATTTACTTCATGGGAAATAGATGGGGAAACAGTGGAAACAGTGTCAGACTTTATTTTGGGGGGCTCCAAAATCACTGCAGATGGTGACTGCAGCCATGAAATTAAAAGACGCTTACTCCTTGGAAGAAAAGTTATGACCAACCTAGATCGCATATTCAAAAGCAGAGATATTACTTTGCCGACTAAGGTGCGTCTAGTCAAGGCTATGGTTTTTCCAGTAGTCATGTATGGATGTGAGAGTTGGACTGTGAAGAAGGCTGAACGCTGAAGAATTGATGTTTTTGAACTGTGGTGCTGGAGAAGACTCTTGAGAGTCTCTTGGACTGCAAGGAGATCCAACCAGTCCATTCTGAAGGAAATCAGCCCTGGGTGTTCTTTGGAAGGAATGATGCTGAAGCTGAAACTCCTGTATTTTGGCCACCTCGTGGGAAGAGTTGACTCATTGGAAAAGACTCTGATGCTGGGAGGCACTGGGGGCAGGAGGAGAAATGGACAACAGAGGATGAGATGGCTGGATGGCATCACTGACTCGATGGACATGAGTCTGAGTGAACTCCAGGAGTTGGTGATGGACAGGGAGGCCTGGCGTGCTGCGATTCGTGGGGTCACAAGGAGTCGGACATGACTGAGCGACTGAACTGAACTGAACTAAACTTACCACATTTAAGTGTTCCGGTAAGAATAAAATTCTAAAGAGTGCCAGACATTTCTTCTTCTGTTTTAGTATGTCAACTTATTTCCAACAAGCTGGCTAACTTTCTGGTCTGCAATGGTTCTCTATAAACTTACACAGTGATAAGCAACGCTGAGCATGGCTTAAAATCCTATACAAAATCTAGCTTCTCCCCCAGACACTGAAACTATTTGGCAGAGAATTTAAAATAATTTTGATTAATAGGTTAAAGTTTCTAATTTAAAAGGTAGAAGACATCCAAGATCAAAGGGCGCACTAGAAATAAATAAAACAGTAACAGAGATAAAGAATGCCTTCAACTGCTCATCAACAGACTTGACATTTGAAAGAACAAATAGACTTCAAGAAAAGTCAATAGCAATTACTCAAATTGAAATCTAACCAAAAAGAAAAAGAAACGAAAAAAATTGTAATAGAACATCAAGAGCCATTGAACAATATGCCAGAGGACAAAGAAAACAAAGGGCCAAAAGAACATACTTGAAGAAATAAAGCACAAAAGTTTTTGAAATTAATGACAGTTATGAAGCAGCAAATCCAAGAAGTCCAGAAAAGAGTAAGCATGATACACTTTTTAAAATATCTATCACATTCAAAGTGCTAAGAACAAAGACAATGAGAAATTTTTGAAAAGAAGCATTATATACAGAGGAATGAAGACAATAATTGCAGCAAACTTCTTATCAGAAAACTTCTAAGCTAGAAGGCAATGCCATTTAAATGTTGAAAGACAAACTGTCAACCCATAATTCATTTTTTAAATATTGAATTCATTTACTGATTCAGCAAATACTCTTCATGGTAATAAGCTTCCCTCCTTTTAAGGTAGATTCACTTTATTTTGTTTTTTAATAGAATGAAAGATTAAATTATTTAGTGCTTTAAACTTTCACAGCTTTCACACACTTGATTTTATATAATCTATTAATACCTTTTTTTTAATCTCCTACCTATATTGGCCCTCCCTCTCACTCCTCTCTCCTCACTGGTAACCACTAGCTTATTCTCAATATCTGCTGAGACTGCTTCTCTTTGTTACGTTCACTAGTTTTTGGTAGTTTTTCTACTCCACATATAAGTGATATCATACAGTATTCATCTTTGTCTGACTTATTTCACTTAGCATAAAGCCCTCCAAGTCCATCCATGTTGGAATGGCAAACTTTTGTTCTTTTTCATGGCTTAGTAGCATTCGTGTGTGTGTGTGTGTGTGTGTGTGTGTGTGTGTGTGTAATGTATCTTTTCAAATTAGTGTTTTGGTTTTTTCAGATATATACAGGAGTGGAACTGCTGTCAACCAGAATTCTTTATCCTGCAAAAGTAACTTTCAGGGCCTTCCCTGGTGGTCCAGTGCTTAAGAATCCATTTTCCAATGCAGGGGACAGGAGTTCAATCTCTGGTGGGGGAACGAGGATCCCACATGCTGTGGGGCAAGTAAGCCTGCTACAATTACTGAGCCTGTGCACTCTAGAGCCCACATGGGGCAGCTAAAGACCTAACACAGCCAAATAAATAAATAGTTTAAATTAGCTTTCGAAAATGAAGAAAAAACAAATACCTTCACACAAAACTAAGGGAATTTATTGCTAACATATCTACTCTACGAGAACTGTTAAATTTCTTCAGGCAAAAATAATATATCAGACTGAAAGCTGGATCTACAAAAAAAACAAGAATAAATGAAATGGAATAAATGAAGATAAAATTAACATTTTCTTATTTTCAATTATTCTAAAACAAAAATAACAGTAATGCATTGTATGTTTATAGCATATAAAAAAGTAAAAAGTATGCCAATAGCACAAAGAATAGGAAGAAGCAATTGAGAATATACAGTTGAAGCTCCTTACAGTACAAATGAAATAGTATAATATCATTTGAAGATGCTAATAGTTATATATGCATATGATGAGCCCTACCTTAACCATTAAAACAAATTTTAAAAGAGGTATAAATAATAAATTAATAGAGGAGATAAAATAGAAGAACTGAAAATGCTCTAGGCAGAAAAGGGAGAGGCGAGCAAAGAACAGATAAAAGAAATGGAAAATAGCTAGGGGAAAAAAGCATTAATCCAATCATACAAATAATTACATTAAATGTGAATTTAATTTCAAATTGGATTTTTAAAAACAAGATTCAAATATGCATTATCAACAACAAATCTACTCCAAGTTTAAGCAAAAGTGAAAGTCCCTCAGTCCTGTCTGACTCTTTGCAACCCCATGGACTATACAGTCCACGGAATTCTCAAGCCAGAATACTGGAGTGGGTAGCTATTCCCTCCTCTAGGGGATCTTCTCAACCCAGGGATTGACATAAATAAAAAGGAAAAGGATGAAGAAAGATAAATCATGCTAATATTATACAAATGGAAAGTGGAGTAACAATATTAAAATCAAACAAAGTAAGCTTCAGCAAGAAAAGTAATACTGGGGAATAAAAAGGGATAATACACAATGATAAGAATGTCAATCCTCCAATAAAACATGCATCTAACAGCAGAGCTTCAAATATATGAGCCAAAAATTGATGGAATTGAAAGAAATTAACAAATTCATGATTATGGTTGAAAACTTCAGTACTCCCTGCAGGAACTGATAAAACAAATAAACATAAAATCATTAAATATTATAGAGGAACTAAACAACACTATCAATCAACAAAACCTGAATAATGTACAGAACGTTCCACCTAACAGCAAAATTTATTTTTAAGTGCACATGGAACAACTGCCAAGATAATTATACTTTGAATCATGAAACTTAACACATTTAGAATAAAAATCATATTATATATAAATTTGAAATTTAAAAATTTAATATAAAATCTTATTATTTCCAAGCGGGAGTGGAAATTTAGGCTCTCTACTCAGGCTTTGCTGACTGAAGTTGCAGAGCACCTGTGCTTTTCCATAATGTTTGGTTGGTATAGGTGGTTACTGTTTCTGGTCTTGCTAAATTGCTTTTTCCCCATGTAAAGAGAGAAGGATGTTCTTTGGACTTTTAACCTGGTTACTGATCTTCCTTGGGTGCAAATTTCTCCAACACTCAAACTAGAATATAAGGGAGGCAACGCCTTCATGGATCACAGCCCTGTTGTGACAAAGGGACTTGTGTAACTCAATAAAGCTATAAGCCATGTTGTGCAAGGCCACCTAAGACAGACAGGCTACAGAGAAGAGTTCTGACAAAATGTGGTCCACTAGAGAAGGGAATGGCAAACTACTTCAGTATTCATGCCGCAAGAACCCCAAGAACAGTATGAAAAGGCAAGAAGTATGACAACAGAAGATGAATCCCCCAGGTCAGAGGTGTCCAACATGCTACTGAGGAAGATTGGTGGGCAATTACTAATAGCTCCAGAAAGAATGAAGAGGCTGGGGCCAAAGCAGAAATGATGCTCAGCTCTGGATGTGTCTGGTGGTGAAAGTAAAGTTTGATGCTGTAAAGAACAATATTGCATAGAAACCTGGAATGTTAGGTTCATGGACCAAGGTAAATTGGACATGGTCAAGCAGATGGCAAGAGTGAACACTGACATCTTAGGAATCAGTGAACTAAAATGGACAGGAATGGACAAATTTAATTCAGGTGACCCTTATATCTACTATTGTGCTCAAGAATCCCTTCAAAGAAATGGAGTAGACTTCATAGTCAACAAAAGAGTCCAAAATGTAGTATTTGTCAGCAATCTCAAAAAAGACAGAGTGATCTTGATTTGTTTCCAAGGCAAAACATTCAACATCTCAGTAATCCAAGTCTATGCCCTGATCACTGATGCCAAAGAAGCTGAAGCTGATCAGCTCTATGAAGACCTTCAAGATCTTCTAGAACTAAACCCCAAAAAGATGTCCTTTTCATCACAGGGGACTGGAATGCAAAAGTATGAAGTCAAGAAATATCTGTAATAACAGGCAAGTTTGGCCTTGGAGAATAAAATGAAGCAGGGCAAAAGCTAAGAGTTTTGTCAAGAGAATGCACTGATCATAGCAAATCCCTTTTCCAACAACACAGGAGGTGAGTCTATACATAGACATCACCAAATGCTCAATACCAAAATCAGATTGATTATATTCTTTGCAGCCAAAGATGGAGAAGCTTTATACACTCAGCAAAAACAAGACCTAGAGCTAACTGTGGCTCAGATCATCAGCTCCTTATTGCAAAACTCATACTTAAATTGAAGAAAGTAGGGAAAAACCAGACCTAAATCAAATCCCTTATTATTATACAGTGGAGGTAATGAATAGATTCAAGGGATTAGATCTGGTAGAGAGAGTGCCTAAAGAACTATGGACAGAGGTTTGTAACACTGTGCAGGAGGTAGTGACCAGACTGTCCCAAAGAAAAAGAAATGCAAGAGTAAAAGGGTTGTCTGAGGAGGCCTTACAAATAGCTGAGGAAAGAAGAGAAGCAAAAGACAAGGGAGAAAGGGAAAGATATATACAATTGAATGCAGAGTTCCAGAGACTAGCAAGGAAAGAGAAGAAGGCCTTCTTAAATGAACAATGCAAAGAAATACAGGAAAACAATAGAATGGGCAAGAGTAAAGATCTGTTCAAGAAAATTAGATCAAGGGAACATTTCATGCAAGGATGGGCACAATAAAGGACACAAACAGCAAGGAACTAAAAGAAGCAAGCTTTGGGAGTTGGTGATGGACAGGGAAGCGTACTGCAGTCCATGGGGTCAAAAAGTGTTGGACATGACTGAGCAACTGAACTAAACTGAGCAGAAGCAGAAAAGATTAAGATGATTTGGCAGGAATACACAGAAGAACTATACAAAAAAAGGTCTTAATGACCCAGATAACCATTATGGTGTGGTCACTCACCTAGAGCCAGACATCCTGGAATGTGAGGTCAATTGGGCCTTAGGAAACATTACTACGAAAAAGCTAGTGGAGGTGACAAAATTCCAGCTGAGCTATTTCGAATCCTAAAAGATGATACTGTTAAAGTGCTGTACTCACTATGCCAGCAAATTTGGAAAACTTAGCAGTGGTCACAGGACTGGAAAAGGTCAGTTTTCATTCCAATCCCAAAGAAGGACAATGTCAAAAAATGTTCAAACTACCACATAACTGCACTCATTTCACATGCTAGCAAGGTTATGCTCAAAATCCTCCAAGATAGGCTTCAGCAGTATTTTAATCTAGAATGTCCAGATGTTCAAGCTGGATTTAGAAAAGGCAGAGGAACTGGAGGTCAAATTGCCAACATACATTGGACCACGGAGAAAGCAAGGGAATTTCAGAAAAACATCTACTTCTGCTTCATTGACTATGCTAAAGCCTTTCACTGTGTGGATCACAACAAATTGTGGGAAATCCTTAAAGAGATGGGAAGACCAGACTACCTTACCCTTCTCCTGAGAAATCTATGGGCAGGTCAAGAAGAAACAGTTGAAACATGTATATTATTATATGCGAAATGAATCACCAGTCCAGGTTCAATGCATGATACAGGATGCTCCAGGCTGGTGCACTGGGATGACCCAGAGGGATGGGATGGGGAGGGATGTGGAAGGGGAGTTCAGGATGGGGAACACATGTACACCCATGGTGGATTCATGTCAATGTATGGCAAAAACCATACAATACTGTAAAGTAACTACCTTCCATTAAAATAAATAAATTCATATTTAAAAAAGAAAAAGCTAATAAATTTAGCACTTTCTTGTTCATGAGAAGGAAAAAAAAAGAACTGAACATGGAACAACTGACTGGTCCAAAATTGGGAGAGGAGTTATGATAATGCTGGATATTATCACCCTGTTTATTCAACTTCTATGCAGAATACATTATGTGAAATGCTGGGCTGGATGAATCACAGACTGGAATCAATATTGCCAGGAGAAATATCAACAACCTCAGATATGCAGATGATACCACCTTAATGGCAAAAAGTGAAGAGGAACTGATTATGGTTTCAGTGTGTCTGCCCTCCGATGCTCTCTTGCAACGCCTACCGTCTTACTTGGGTTTCTCTTACCTTGGACGTGGAGTATCTCTTCACGGCTGCTTCAGCAAAGCACAGCCACTGCTCCTTACCTTGGACGAGGGGTATCTCCTCATCGGCGCCCATCCTGACCTTGAACGTGGAGTAGCTCCTCTAGGTCATCCTGCATCCGCGCAGCCACTGCTCATTGGACATAGGGTAGCTCCTCCCGGCCGCTGCCCCTGGCCTCGGGTGTGGGGTAGCTCCTCTCAGCGGCTCCTGTGCCATTGCACCCCGGCACTCTCAGCCATGGCCCCTGACCTCGGACGTGGGGTAGCTCCTCTCTGCCACGCTTGTGCACTGTCGTAGCCACCTGCGCTTTTGACAAGAATAAGAAGAGATGGCAAGAATACACAGAAGAACTGTAAAACAAAGATCTTCATGACCCAGATAATCATGATGGTGTGATCACTCACCTAGAGCCAGACATCCTGGAATGTGAAGTCAAGTGGGCCTTAGAAAGCATCACTACGAACAAAGCTAGTGGAGGTGATGGAATTCCAGTTGAGCTATTTCAAATCCTGAAAGATGATGCTGTGAAAGTTCTGTACTCCATATGCCAGCAAATTTGCAAAACTCAGCAGTGGCCACAGGACTGGAAAAGGTCTTTTCATTCAAATGCTGAAGAAAGGCAATGCCAAAGAATGCTCAAACTATCGCACAATTGCTAGTAAAGTAATGTTCAAAATTCTCCAAGCCAGGCTTCAACAATACATGAACCATGAACTTCCAGATGTTCAAGCTGGTTTTAGAAAAGGCAGAGGAACCAGAGATCAAATTGCCAACATCCACTGGATCATTGAAAAAGCAAGAGAGTTCCAGAAAAACATCTATTTCTGCTTTATTGACTATGCCAAAGCCTTGGACTGTGTGGATCACAATAAACTGTGGAAAATTCTGAGAGAGATGGGAAAACCAGACCACCTGACCTGCCTCTAGAGAAACCTATATGCAGGTCAGGAAGCAACAGTTAGAACTGGACATGGAACAACAGACTGGTTCCAAGTAGGAAAAGGAGTACGTCAAGGCTGTATATTGTCACCATGCTTATTTAACTTCTCTGCAGAGTACATCATGAGAAACGCTGGGCTGGAGGAAGCACAAGCTGGAATCAAGATTGCCGGGAGAAATATCAGTAACCTCAGATATGCAGATGACACCACCCTTATGGCAGAAAGTGAAGAGGAACGAAAAAGCCTCTTGATGAAAGTGAAAGAGAAGAGTGAAAAAGTTGGCTTAAAGCTCAACATTTAGAAAACGAAGATCATGGCATCTGGTCCCATCACTTCATGGGAAATAGATGGGGAAAGAGTGGAAATAGTGTCAGACTTTATTTTGGGCGGCTCCAAAATCACTGCAGATGGCGATTGCAGCCATGAAATTAAAAGACACTTACTCCTTGGAAGAAAAGTTTTCACCAACCTAGATAGCATATTCAAAAGCAGAGACATTACTTTGCCAACAAAGGTCCATCTAGTCAAGGCTATGGTTTTTCCAGTAGTCATCTATGGATGTGAGAGTTGGACTGTGAGGAAAGCTGAGCACTGAAGTATTGATGCTTTTGAACTGCGGTGTTGGAGAAGACTTTTGAGAGTCCCTTGGACTGCAAGGAGATCCAACCAGTCCATTCTAAAGGAGATCAGCCCTGGGTGTTCTTTGGAAGGAATGATCCTAAAGCTGAAACTCCAGTACTTTGGCCACCTCATGGGAAGAGTTGACTCATTGGAAAAGACTCTGCTGCTGGGAGGGATTGGGGGCAGGAGGAGAAGGGGACGACCGAGGATGAGATGGCTGGATGGCATCACTGACTCGATGGACATGAGTCTGAGTGAACTCCGGGAGTTTGTGATGGACAGGGAGGCCTGGCATGCTGCGATTCATGGGGTGGCAAAGAGTCGGACATGACTGAGTGACTGAACTGAACTGAACTGAAGAGGAACTAAAGAGTCTCTTGATGACAGTGAAAGAGGAGAGTAAAAAAGCTGGCTTAAAACTCAACATTCAAAATACTAAGATTGTGACATACAGTCACATCACTTCATGGCAAATAGAAAGGGATAAAGTAGAAGCAGTGACAGATTCTATTTTCTCAGGCTCCAAAGTCATTGCTGACATTGACTGCAGCCATGAAATTAAAAGACACTTGCTCCTTGAAAGAAAAGCTATGACAAACCTAGACAGGGTACTAAAAAGAAGAGACATCACTTTGCTGTCAAAGGTCCATATAGTCAGAGCTATGGTTTTTCCAGTAGTCACGGAAGACCAGAAAGGCTAAGCACCAAAGAAGTGAAGCTTTCAAATTGTGGTGCTGGAGAAGATTCTTGAGAGTCCCTTGGACAGAAAGGAGATCAAACCAGTCAATCCTAAAAGAAATCAACCCTGAATATTCATTGGAAGGACTGATACTGAAGCTGAAGCTCTAATACTTTGGCCACCTGATGTGAAGGGCTGACTCACTGGGAAAGATCCTGATGCTGGGAAAGATTGAAGGCAAAAGGAGAAAAGGGCAGCAAAGGATGAGATGGTTAGATAGTATCACCAACTCAATGGACATGAATTTGAGTAAACTCTGGGAGATATTGAAGGACAGGGAGGCCTAGCATCATACAACCCATGGAGTCACAAAGATTTATACACGACTTAGCAACTGAACAAGAACAACTAATGGGAGGCAAAAAGGAATCTCAGGGATTTCATCACTATCTTGTTTCTTGGATCCAAGATCCCTAAGTAGTGTGCTTTTCCCACTCTACATTTAGAGTCTTTTTCTTATTTTTAAGATTATATGATATAATCTTATGTTATATGATCGGAGATTAAAGGGATCTAAATGGAGGTAAAATTTCTATACTTCACTTGAACTACAAAAATGTTGACACGAGTAGACTCTGATAATTTATGTCTGCATAACTGCAATCACTAAAAGAATCTATACAAAAAGATGCACTCAAAAATACTATACCTGAATCAAAATGGAATTAAACTAAAAAAATTCTAAAATATATTCAAGTTACAAAAAATTAGGGAAGAGAAAATAAATAAATGAGGAAAAGCTAACAAATCCTTAAATGGTAATCTTAAACACAAACATATCAAAAATTGCATTAAATGGAAATAGTCTAATTTATACTTCATAAGTATATTTATTATATGTATATAATTTATAAATATAATTAAAATACAAAGATTGACAAAATAGAAACAAATGACTGAATTCCTGTGCTATCTTAATAAAAACTAAATTTAGTATACCTATGGTTGATTCATGTTGATGTTTTACAGAAACCAACAAGTTTCTATAAAGCAATTATCCTTCAATTAAAAAATAAACTCTAAAAAAGAAATTAAAAAATACCAAAAAATCACTTTAATTATAACAGATTGAACATTAAATGACAAAAAAGACATATAAAGTATTAATCAAAAGAAGGCAATACTGCTTATAGTAATATCAGAAAAAGTAGACTTTAGAACAAAGAAAATTATCAAAGACAAAGAGGAACATTACTCACTGGTAAAACAGTCAATCCACCAAAGACAACGATCCTAAATATGTATGCCAAAAAAAAAAAAAAAGAGTGCAAAATAAATGAAACAAGAACTGACACAACTAAAAAGAGAAATAGAAAATCCAGAATTAGAGTTACAGGCTTTTAACACTCTTCTCTCAATAACTGAAAAACTACTAAACACAATCAGTAAGAGCCTTGAGGGACCTAATAGCACCATCAAATAACAGGATTTAATTGACACAAAAAAACACTCCATGCATCTACAGCAGAACACTTATTTTTTCAAGCAAAGATACAGACGTGCACTGAAGCAATGACTACATACACTACACTTCCTTTAATTGATGTTTTTCAAACAGAAAAATTAATAAAAACGTGTTCATTATAACCGGTGAAATAATGCAACACAATGACACAGATGAATCTAGTCATGTCAGAGTCTCTCCTCTACAGTTCCCACCCAGACAGTAACTGTTGTCATGAGAGATTAGCAATCCAAAGACTGGCTGGCTGCCTCTGATATTTACAAATTCTCTCTCCCCTTTATTCATCTGTATAATGGGAATATCAATTACAGCTACCTTACCAACAGTTTTTTTCTCACTCTCAGGACCTGAACAGGCTGTCCCATATGCTTCTCTCTAAGTCTGTTCTTTTCTTCTCTTTGGAGATTAGAACAAATGAAATGGGAAGAAACTTCTCCACACATATGGCAAAGTTTTAATGTTCTTATTACATAAATTTTAATTAACAAATAATATAGTAATGAATGACTTGATCAAGAACATGCTGTTAACATGCAATTCAGAAACAAGGACATTTAAAGGGTCAAAAAAGGAATGAAAATCTCCATTTTATTCAGGTAACTAAAATAAAAACACAAATGAACAAAAAATATTCACCCTAGCTTTAGAAACAGCAGAGGAACCAGAGATCAAATTGCCAACATCCACTAGATTATCGAAAAAGCGAGAGAGTTCCAGAAAAACATCTATTCCTGCTTTACTGACTATTCCAAAGCCTTTGACTCTGTGGATCACAATAAACTGTGGAAAATTCTGAAAGAGACGGGAATCCCAGACCACCTGACTTGCCTCTTGAGAAATCTGTATGCAGATCAAGAAGCAACAGTTAGAACTGGACATGGAACAACAGACTGGTTCCAAATAGGAAAAGGAGTACATCAAGGCTATATATTGTCACCCTGCTTATTTAACTTCTATGCAGTGTACATCATGAGAAACACTAGGCTGGAGGAAGCACAAGCTGGGATCAAGATTGCTGGGAGAAATCTCAATAACCTCAGATATGCAAATGACACCACCCTTACGGCAGAAAGTGAAGAAGAACTAAAGAGCCTCCTGATGAAAGTGAAAGAGGAGAGTGAAAAAGTTGGCCAAAGCTCAACATTCAGAAAACTAAGATCATAGCATCTGATCCCATCACTTCATGGGAAATAGATGGGGAAACAATGGAAACAGTGACTGACTTTATTTTCTTGGATTCCAAAATCACTGCAGATGACTGAAGACAGAAGCATGCAATTAAAAGACACTTACACCTTGGAAGGAAAGTTATGGCCAACCTAGACAGCATATTAAAAAGCAGAGACATTACTTTGCCAACAAAGGTCCGTCTAGTCAAGGCTATGGTTTTTCCAGTTGTCATCTACGGATGTGAGACTTGGATTATAAAGAAAGCTGAGCACCAAAGAATTGATGCTTTTGAACTGTGGTATTGGAGATGACTCTTGAGAGTCCCTTGGACTGCAAAAAGATCCAACCAGTCCATCCTAAAGGAGATCAGTCCTGAGTGTTCATTGGAAGGACTGATGTTGAAGCAAAAACTCCAATACTTCGGCCGCCTAATGCAAAGAGCTGACTCATTTGAAAAGACCCTGATGCTGGGAAAGATTAAAGGCAGGAGGAGAAGCAGATGACAGAGGATGAGATGGTTGGATGGCATCACCGACTCAATGGATATGAGTTTGGGTAAACTCCGGGAGTTGGTGATGGACAGGGAGGCCTGGCATGCTGCGGTCCATGGGGTTGCGAAGAGTCGAACATGACTGAACGACTGAACTGAACTGAACTGAGTGACTAAAGAAATGAAAATGAAAACTATGATATATTATTTCTTCATATATAAATTGACAAAAATGAAATGAAACATGTATTATTGAGAATGCAGCATAATTTACCTTTGCTTATACTTCTCATAGTACACAATTTTTTTTTTTTTTTTTTGGCTGTACTGGGTCTTTGTCGCTGCATGTAGGCTTTCTGTAGTTGCAGCAAGCAGGGGCTATTCTCTAGTTGTGGTGCTCAGGTTTCTCACTGCAGTGGCTTCTCTTGCCAAACATGGGTTCTAGGGCACTCAGGCTTCAGTAATTGTGACACACGGGCTTAGCTGCCCCGGGCCATGTGAAATCTTTCCAGACTAGGGATTGAACCCACCATCCCCTGCATTGGCAGGCAGACTCTTAACCACTGGACCAACAGGGAAGTCCTGATAATGTAACTTGATATGAAGTTTCTACAAGGAACTTGGTAACATCTATTTCAAATTTTTTAACTAGCCAGTCCACTCTTAATATGTATGCATTATCTGTATTCATTTTAAGAAGTTATTATGCTGCAGAAAACATAGGAGATTCACACAAAGACTTGTACAGAAGATATTTCTCATGTTTTAGCTATAGTCAAGTGAAAAGCTAGAAACCTAAATTTACAATAAAAAGAGTGATGTTGAAATGAATTGTGATATGTGCATATAAGATAATACTAGCCATTAAAATCATGTTTCCTAAAATTATTTAATGATATGAGTAAATGAATACAATATAATGTCAAGAAAAAAGCAGGATACTTTCATACATATATACTGTATATAGTATATATGTTAAAAATGCATACATAAGGCTGAAAAAGATCAAAATTGTAAACAGTGAGTTATTACATGTGATTTTTTTCTTCTTTATGTTTTCACATCTCTTATAATTTTCGTATTTTAAAACTACTAATCTGTTCACCTGAGTACTTTCCACTAGATTAGGCTCCTTGCAAAGGGGTTACATTATCTTCACAGGGGTGCTCTGCCTAGGAACCAGCACAGTACTGATACAAAATAGGAATTTCCAACTTTCAAATCAATAAAGCAATGCTTCTGTAAGCAAAGAAATTGCAATTGATTTTATTCTCAAATTAGCTGTAATTTATTCAGGAAATAATTATTTTATGTAAATGTCATTAACAATCCAGTGCACCTAAATGAACATTTCTCAGTTATTCCTGGAATTTCATGTAAGTCAAAAATCATAAAGAAAAATATAGCATTAACATTCAGTTCACTTCAGTTCAGGTGCTCAGTCATGTCCGACTCTTTGAAACCCCATGAATCACGGCACGCCAGGCCTCCCTATCCATCACCAACTCCGGGAGTTCACTCAGACTCATGTCCATCGAGTCAGTGATGCCATCCAGCCATCTCATCCTCTGTTGTCCCCTTCTCCTCCTGCCCCCAATCCCTCCCAGCATCAGAGTCTTTTCCAATGAGTCAACTCTTCGCATGAGGTGGCCAAAGTACTGGAGCTTCAGCTTTAGCATCATTCCTTCCAAAGAAATCCCAGGGCTGATCTCCTTCAGAATGGACTGGTTGGATCTCCTTGCAGTCCAAGGGACTCTCAAGAGTCTTTTCCAACATCACAGTTCAAAAGCATCAATTCTTCGGCACTCAGCTTTCTTCACAGTCCTACTCACATCCATACATGACCACTGGAAAAACCATAGCCTTGACTAGACAGACCTTTGTTGGCAAAGTAATGTCTCTGCTTTTCAATATGCTATCTAGATTGGTCAAAACTCTCCTTCCAAGGAGTAAGCGTCTTTTAATTTCATGGCTGCAATCACCATCTGCAGTGATTTTGGAGCCCCCCAAAATAAAGTCTGACACTGTTTCCACTCTTTCCCCATCTATTTCCCATGAAGTGATGGGACCAGATGCCATGATCTTCGTTTTCTGAATGTTGAGCTTTAAGCCAACTTTTTCACTCTTCTCTTTCACTTTCATCAAGAGGCTTTTTAGTTCCTCTTCACTTTCTGCCATAAGGGTGGTGTCATCTGAATATCTGAGGTTATTGATATTTCCCCTGGCAATCTTGATACCAGCTTGTGCTTCCTCCAGCCCAGCGTTTCTCATGATGTACTCTGCATAGAAGTTAAATAAGCAGGGTGACAATATATAGCCTTGACGTACTCCTTTTCCTATTTGGAGCCAGTCTGTTGTTCCATGTCCAGTTCTAACTGTTGCTTCCTGATCTGCATATACATTTCTCAAGAGGCTTAATGCTCTATAAATTATTGGTATTGGTATTTACTATTCATTTTGGTGTAAGTATTAACATTAGAGACATTAATATTAACAAAAAATACCCCCACTACAGGGCATATACCCAGAGAAAACCATAATTCAAAAAGATACAGGTACCCCAATATTCACTGAGTACAATTTACAATAGCCAGGACATGGAAGCAACCTAAATGTCCATTAACAGAGGAATGGATACAGAAGATGCGGTACATATATACAACTGGATATTACTTAGCCATAAACAGAAACGAAATTGGGTCATTTGCAGAGATGTGAATGAATCTACGGACTGTCAAACAGAGTGAAGTAAGCCAAACAGAAAAAAACAAATATATATTAACACATATATGTGGAATCTAAAAAAATGGTATAGATGATCTTATTTGCAGAGACATAGACGTAGAGAACAAATATAATGCCACCAAAGAGGGAAAAAAGGGGGTGGGATGAATTGGGACATTGGGATTGACATTATATATATATACACATACAGACACACATACACACTTTTGATACTTTGTATAAAATAGATAACTAATGAGAACTTACTGTATAGTTCAGGGAACTCTACACAGTGTTTTGTGATGACCTAATGGGAAGGAAATCCAAAAAAGAGGAGATATATTTGTATGTAGAGCTGATTCACTTCGGTGTACAATAGAAGCTAACACAACATTGTAAAGCAACTATACTCCAATAAAAACTAATTTTAAAAAAATTTGAGTACTGAATCTGGCATCAGAAAATCTAGATTTGAGCATTAGCTCAACCGTGACTCTGTTGAGAACGATAATCCCTGTGGGCCCTGAACACCCTTGCACATTCTCTCTAGGTGTGCCAAGAATGCAAGGCCCTGGGGGCTCTTTATCTGGGCCATTTCTCATGGTAGTTTCTGTAGCAAGCAATTCTGAAGGACAAGGTAATGTCTCCACCCAAACAGAGAGCAGGCTTGCTTAGCACTCAGTATAAAAGCAGCAGCAGATTCCTCTTCTATAACACAACGCACTGCATGTGCAGTGTCCATCTAGGTCCATCTAGGTCCATCTATGTCATCTCGTGGGATATGGAGGACATGGAGAAATAGAGCTGACATCAGTCTCATGCTGTTTGCTGTGCTACCCTTGTCTCTTGCCTAGGAATTCTCTTTGTTTTAATATATATTTTTTTTTTAATGAAGGATAATTGCTTTACAAAATTTTGTTTTGTCAAACCTCAACATGAATCAGCCATAGGTATACATAGGTCCCCTCCCTCCTGAACCTCCCTCCCATCTCCCACCCCACCCCTCTAGGGTGATACAGAGCCTCTGTTTGAGTTCCCTGAGACATACAGCAAATTCCCATTGCTATCTATTTTACATATGGTAATGTGAGTTTCCATGTTACTCTCTCCATACATCTCACCCTCTCCTCCCCTCTCCCCATGTCCATAAGTCTGTTCTCTATGTCTGTTTCTCCATTCAGTCAGTCAGTTCAACCGCTCAGTCATGTCCAACTCATTGCGACCCCATGGACTGCAGCACACCAGGCCTCCCTGTCCATCACCAACTCAAACTCAAATTCTATGTCTGCTACCAGTAGCCAGAGAATGCAGCAGGCTAGCTCATCAGCTTACAGTCAGGATAAAATCTCAGAGCCTTCATAGGCCATGATAGACCCTTAATTTATCACGGAAGAATAATACCATCTGCCCTCTCTTCCTCATAGAACTACTGGAATGGCTAAACAAAATACATATTCATGCAGACTGGCAATTTTTAAGTATGATGAGAGACAACACAAATGACTGCAGGTCATAAAGAGAGCCTTGTGTCATAGTCTTGAGAGACTCTCAAATAAAGTGATGCTTCGCGGTTAATTACAGGTCAGCTAGTGTCTATATTCTTTAGATTCCACCTTAAAAGCATTCTCTGTGGTTTTGACATCAAGCGATACCAGATTGAGAGAATAACAGCATGTGAGTGATACAATCCTGTGTGTTCATGCCAGTGAACCTTCTCGGAACTCAAATTGAAACAAAAAGTTTCTAAAACATCAACTTTCCTCTGCTGAGAATTACATCATACTTTTTTATTGTAGTTTTGATGCAATAGCTTACATATTCATTTTTCACTTACTTAAATGAACTTCATCCCATGGGAATTCTACACTGCTTTCCACAAGCACTTGGTCTTTTTCTTCTGAACTAAAGACCATGACAATTCACAAGGAAAAGCAGATTTACCCTGCTCCTCTTACCTCACATGATCAAGGCCAAGAAAAAACCATCTGCTCTGAGACTTACTGCCAACTACAAAGAACTAACAGAAAACCAGGGCCTTTGAGTGGTGTGAATGCTAGTTACAGCTTGAATCTATCAAATGATCACTGAATATGCAATGACTGATATTGTGAAATCTTCAAACAACCAGATGGGTCTTGTCCACATTCTGAGAGCCATTGAGGGTCATTCAAAATCACCATAACTAGGACCCTTGACATTTACCAAACCACAAACCAAACCTTGCCAACAGGAAAAGTGATTTAGTGAAAATCCATTAACACAGTTTTACTATTTCATACGAAACCTCTAATTAAAGTGCAGACTTCTGTTTCAACAGTAAACCAAAATGATAAGAAATTCATATGCATGTGAGCATAATGAATGTTTTATTAAAAAACGAATAGGCCCAGGACTTCCCTTGTAGTCCAGTGACTGACTCCAAGTTCCTAATGTAGGGATCATGGGTTCAATCCTTGGTCAGGGAAGTAAGATCCTGTATGTCACATGGTACAGCCAAAAAAAATTTTTTTATAAAAGAAATTTTTTAAAATAACAATTAGGCCCATAATTGAGAGCCAAACGCCTGGTGAAATAATTGAAGGTCAAAAAGTAGTTTGCCTGAATCAGTTTACAAGTAAGTTGCTTGCTGTTGTTTTATTTTGACTGATGAAAGAAGGAAGTTTTGTGTGACATCTGGAAAAAAAAAAATCTGAGAAATGGACAGGAGAATATAGAGCACACATCTCCTGTTTGCTGCTGGACTCATAAGCATAAGGAGGAATCTGCCTGTGAGGCTCTGGAAAATATCAGGGTATAGACTGTAGCATTGATTCCAAGTGACAGAATGAAACCTGGGAACATACAGCCTCCCTGGCAATCAGAAATTGTGTTCGATAGCTTTTATTGCTCTTATACTAACACTTTAACCATGTGTCTGCTCTATTTGTTCTGGTTCAGTGATCCTAGACAATAGACTTTCATGTGAAAAACAGGTAAACAGCTCAGTATTACTAACTGAACACTACAATAATTTCTTCAGGGTTTGAGGGGATTCTTTGCAGCCTGTATTTTCTCATAATAGCAGCCAATCAAGAGAGTAGAGAAGATGAAGGAAGAAAGGAGAGAGAAAGCAAGAGAGAACAAGACAGAGAGAGAGAGTAGTAGCTAAGAAATTAAATTCTCAGAAGTACTGCTTTTCAATTAGTCTTCATTAAAAGAGCCTTATTTTTCATTTACTTTTAATTTTTAAAAAATTTTTTAAATATTGATATTATCCTTCGTAATTTTATTTTTATGTAACTAACCTCATTGCAGCTCTAAGAGTGCATGTGTTGATCTCACGTATATCACTACTCCTCAGATAAATGCAGTCACTTTTTTCTCTTGGTCTTTCAGGCCTCTAGCACTGATCTGAGACCCCTCTGTTGCCCAGGAGACATTCAGATACTCAAGAGGTAAACTGCTCAAAAGTGAGGAGGGCAAGGTCATGCCACTCAGCCTCCAGGGCCCTGGACACTCTACAGCAACCTGCAGTCTGATCAGGAGGCTCAGTCCTTCTAAAGCAGAGCCTGAAGCTCCTGGACACTATTGCTCAATTCCATAGGAGGTAAGCTTAGAATAAAGGGATCAAAGACATTTAATAACAAGCTGCAGAGGAAAAAGACACAATTGGCTACCATTAAAAATAAGCATGTGAATGATGACAAATGGAGAGAGTAGCATGGAAACATACACACTACCATGTATAAAACAGATAGCCAGCGGGAATTTGCTCTATGACTCAGGAAGCTCAAACTCTGTTCTATGATGACCTAGAGGATAGGGATGGGTGAGAGGTGGGAGGGAGGTTCAGGAGAGGTGGGGATATATGTATACCTATGGCTGATTCATGTTGATGAATGGCAAAAACCAACACAATGGTGTAAAGCAATTATCCTCTAATTAAAAATAAATAGTTTTTTAATTACATACATTTAAGTAGGAAAAATACAAGTATAGATCTGTTCTCAACTGGAGCTATACTTGCCTGTATAATGCATATACATTGCACTTATGTCCATTTATAAGTCTTACAGTATGGCTGCCTTAGTGAGTGACCAGAAGTTTACAGTCAAGGACTCAATGCTATACTTTGCCTGTTTGTTTTTGTGGGGGGTTTTTTAGTTCGAAAATTTTTAAAGTTAATTTTTATTTTGGAGTATAGATGATTTACAACACTGTGTTAGTTTCAGGTATACAGCAAAGTGATTCAGTTATACATGTACATTGAACTATTCTTTTTCAGATTCTTTTCCAATATAAGTTATTACAAACTATTAAGTAGAGTTCCCTGTGCTCTACAGTAGTGAATTTCATGCTTTAATTATAGTTTGACCCTTGTATCACTCATATATCACACACTAACAGAACCCCCAACTAAACAGTAAACCACCATCCCCAGGCCACATTCACCCAAACATTCAATTAAGACTATGATATCTGGTAAGAAATTTTCAGGATCAGCCTCCATCAGCAGAACTACTTCCTGACCTAAGTCACTCATCTCTTCTTAAGGAGTTTGTGATTGTCCCCAGTGTTTCTCTGAAGTGTGCTCCTCCTGAGCACCTCCATGAATCCTTGGAGTACAGAATGAAGCAGGGCAAAGGATAACAGAGTTTTTCCAAGAGAACACACTGGTCATAGCAAACATACTCTTCCAACAACACAAGAGAAGACTCTACACATGGACATCACCACATGGCCAACACTGAAATCAGATTGATTATATTCTTTGCAGCCAATGATGGAGAAGCTCTATACAGTCAGCAAAACCAAGACCGGGAGCTGACTGTGGCTCAGATCATGAACTCCTTATTGCCAAATTCAGACTTAAATTGAAGAAAGTGGGGAAAACCACTAGACCATTCAGGTATGACCTAAAGCAAATCCCTTATGATTACACAGTGGAAGTGAGAAATAATTTAAAGGACTAGATCTGAAAGACAGAGTGCCTAAAGAACTATGGACAGAGGTTTGTGACATTGTATGGGAGACAGGGATCAAGACCATCTCTAAGAAAAAGAAATGCAAAAAAGCAAAATGGCTGTGTGAGGAGGCCTTACAAATAGCTGTGAAAAGAAGAGAAGAAAAAAGCAAAGGAGAAAAGGGAAGATATACCCATTTGAATGCAGAGTTCCAAACAATAGCAAGGAGAGATAAGAAAGCCTTCCTCAGTGATCAGTGCAAAGAAATAGAGGAAAATAATAGAACAGGAAAGACAAGAGATCTCTTCAAGATGATTAGAGATACCAAGGGAACATTTCATGCAGAGATGGGCGCAATAAAGGACAGAAATGTTATGGACCTAACAGAAGCAGAAGATATTAAGAAGAGGTGGCAAGAATACACAGAAGAACTGTACAAAAATGATCTTCATGACCCAAATAATCACAATGGTGTGATCATTCACCTAGAGCCAGACATCCTGGAATGTGAAGTCAAGTGGGCCTTAGGAAGCATCACTACGAACAAAGCTAGTGAAGTGATGGAATTCCAGTGGAGCTATTTCAAATCCTGAAAGGTGATGCTGTCAAAGTGCTGCACTCAATATGCCAGCAAATTTGAAAAACTCAGCAGTGGCCACAGGACTGGAAAAGGTCAGTTTTCATTCCAGCCCCAAAGAAAGGCAATGCCAAAGAATGCTCAAACTACCACACAATTACACTCATCTCACACGCTAGCAAAGTAATGCTCAAAATTGTCCAAGCCAGGCTTCAACAGTTACATGAATCATGAACTTCCAGATGTTCAAGCTGGTTTTAGAAAAGGCAGAGGAACCAGAGATGAAATTGCCAACATCTGCTGGATCATCGAAAAAGCAAGAGTTCCAGAAAAAAATCTACTTCTGCTTTATTGACTGTGCCAAAGCCCTTGACTGTGTGGATCACAATAAACTGTGGAAAATTCTGAGAGAGATGGGAATACCCGACCACCTGACCTGCCTCTTGAGAAATCTGTATGCAGGTCAGGAAGCAACAGTTAGAACTGGACATGGAACAACAGACTGGTTCCAAATAAGAAAAGGAGTATGTCAAGGCTGTATATTCTCACCCTGCTTATTTAACTTCTATGCAGAGCACATCATGAGAAACGCTGGGCTGGATGAAACACAAGCTGGGATCAAGATTGCCAGGAGAAATATCAATAATCTCAGATATGCAGATGACACCACTCTGATGGCAGAAAATGAAGAACTAAAGAGCCTCTTGGTGAAAGTGAAAGAGGAGAGTGAAAAAGTTGGCTTAAAGCTCAACATTCAGAAAACGAAGATCATGGCATCTGGTCCCATCACTTCATGGTAAATAGATGGGAAACAGTGGAAACAGTGGCTGACTTTATTTTTGGGGGCTCGAAAATCACTGCAGATGGTGACTACAGCCATGAAATTAAAAGACACATACTCCTTGGAAGGAAATTTATGACCAACCTAGATAGCATATTAAAAAGCAGAGACATTACTTTGCCAACAAAGGTCTGTCTAGTCAAGGCTATGGTTTTTCCAGTAGTCATGTATGGATGTGAGAGTATAAAGCAAGCTGAGCACAGAAAAATTGATGCTTTTGAACTGTGGTGTTGGAGAAGACTCTTGAGAGTCCCTTGGAGATCTCAACCAGTCCATCCTAAAGGAGATCAGTCTTCAGTGTTCATTGGAAGGATCGATGTTGAAGCTGAAACTCCAATACTTTGGCAAAGTGCTGACTCATTTGAAAAGACCCTGATGCTGGGAAAGATTGAGGGCAGGAGGAGAAGGGGATGACAGAGGAAGATGGCATCACTGACTCAATGGACATGAGTCTGGGTAAACTCCAGGAGCTGGTGATAGACATGGAGGCCTGGCGTGCTATGGTCCATGGGGTCGCAAAAAGTCGGACATGATTGAGCGACTGAACTGAACTGAACTGAATACGAAATGAATACACATATATTAAGCATTTCAGGTTAAAACACACAACTGCTTATTCACCTGCCAACCTTTTTATGTATATCATAGTTTGGAGTTACATAAGTCCTTTTTCAGTAAATCACACCCATATATTGACTCTCCAATATCTTAAAGTGAAACAAATATCTGTTAAGAGATTATATGTAAATATAACTTTTAAATCAATGAGAGGAAGAAAAACAAACCAACAAAAAATATACAAAGCAGTTGAGACATTTCAAAAGAAAAGTTAAAGAAATGGCCAATAAGCATGAGAAGATGTTCAACATCATGAGTCAGCAGGAAAACACAAATGAAAATCACAATGAGATATGACTATGTACCCATCAAAATGGCTAAAATTTAAAATACTGCCAAGTGTTAAAAAGGATTAGACTTTTAGCTATGCAACATTTGAAGTAATATGTTTTGCTGCCTTTTCTTGGAAGTTTCACCAATAGTTCAACTGACTCTACAAATTACTCAAGAAGCAAACTGATGGATTTTCAAAGAGAGTTTTTACATATTTGTAAGATTAAAATTATTAAGATATTCATTCTAAGAAAAAAGTATTTTCCCCCAAAATAGTAATTCAGAAGACAAAGAAGCAACATGAACAAAGTTTCAATGCAAAAATATTGTGACTCAGAATTACTGTTCATGATAATAAATGTTGGTTAACCATATAACAAGAAGAGGAAGAGGAGAAAAGAGAGGAAAGGAAGGAAGAAGTGAAGGAGGAAGGGAAGAAGAGAGATAAATACCATGTGATTTCACTAAGACATGGAATCTAAAAAACAAATGAACCAACATAACAAAATAGGAACACACTCATAGATGCAGAGAACAAACAGATGTTTGCCAGAGGAGAGGTGGGCTGGGGAGGAGTGAAATAGGTGAGGGATATGAAGAGGTACAAATTTCTACTTACAAAATAAATAAGTCTCAGGGAAGAAATGTACAGTGTGGGGAATACAGTCAATGATATTGTAATCTTTTTCTTTTTTTTGGCCATGGTGCATGGATTGCAGGGTTGATCTTAGTTCCCTGACCAGAGATTGAACCCAGGCCCTCAGCAGTGAAAGTGCAAAGTCCTAACCACTGGACTGCCAAGGAATTCCCAATATTGTAATATCTTTGTACAGTGACATATGTTAACTAGACATACCACAGTGATCATTTTGTAATAAACACAAATACTGAATCATTATGTTGTGCAACTGGAACTAACATAATGATGTAGGTCAATGATATTTCAATTAAAAAATACGTAGACCCCGGGAGGAAATACATCAAAATGCTAATGATAGTTACCTCTGGTGAGTAGAGATTATGGGTGACTGTTAATTTTTACTTTATGCTTTTATGTATATCTCACTATCGGCCATGAACATGTATTGCTTACAAAATTTAAAATAAAATAATAAATGTCATTAAATTTTTTAATATGTATTTCTGATAAAAGCACAATGAATCCACTTCCCCCCAGGCCACACTGACCAGGTTTGGTTCCCATGTGCATCCTTAGACCTAACACCTGCAAAGACCAATCGTGAGGCATCTCAGGTTGGGAGTAAGACTGACTTTCCTGGAGAACAAGAGAGTGTTACTTGCTAAACATCATGGTTCTGTTTCTAGGAAAGAAGGGATGAAAGGACTGGCTGTCGAGAAACCAGTGAAAATCTATGTCTTCTAGCCAAAGATCACCAAAAACAATGCACCTATAGTTGAACTAACTGGGCTCATTGCAGTGAGGGGGACGCACACCACGGGGAACTGTGGGGTCGCTCCGTGAGACAGTGGTCAGGAGATTCCCTGGTGGTCCAGTGGCTAAGTCTCTGGGCTCCCAGTGCAGAGGGCCTGGGATTCAATCCCTGGCCAGGGAACTAGATCCCACACGCTGCAACTAAAGACTCTGTATGCTGCAACTAAGACCTGGAGTAGCCAAATAGTTAAATAAAAATAATTTTTTTCAAAGTGTGCAAAACGATTACTTCTGTAGAGTGGGCATCGGTTAGGTGATCTGAGGCAGGGTTGAAGAACTCTGCTATAGATTGGATGCCATCAGGAGAGAAGGGCAATTTTAGCCTAGATTCTCAGTAAATCTTGATCTACAAGGTATGAAGTGAGGCCAGGGCTGTGACAGTCACTCATATTAGCCAGGATGGGAATGTTTCCCATTTGTGGTTTGTTTTTGTCTGCAGCTAGACAAAACTATCAGGTTCCCTCATTTGTTTTTTCTCTCACTTCAGCACAGTTACAGGACGCCCTCCTCTGATGTGAATGCTCTATGTGGATATATGCTCTATGTCCATTTGGCCTGGTGGTCAGTGTCCTCCCAGTTCTCAAAGGTCAGGAACTGCTTTCCTCCTTTTCGGGAGTTCTATCCAGATGGTGGAAATGAGGTAAGAGTCCAGAATAATGCTATTACTTGTATCTAGTATTTTTGATGTTTTGAATACCTACTAAGAGGCATAAAGTTAACAAGGTTTCACTACTTAACTATTTTTACAGAAAAGAATATGTTTGTATTGAAACTGATGAAATAGTTCATTCTCTATGCAAGAAATGATGACCCCCACACACACTCTTCACTTCCCCTAGGAAACCTCAACAGAGGTTCTGTTTGCAATAAACATGGAGGGCTTTGTTTGTCTTCTCTAATACTCACAAATACTGATTTCTATCAGTGGGTTTATTTAAATGGCAAGCAAAAAAGAGCTTCCCCAAATGAGCATTTCTAAGCCTAGTTTCTGGCCAGAAGAAACATTTCCTTTTCAGTTATAATTCTCTCCAAACAAAGTACTTCAGGGGAAGCCTGAGACACAGCACACGTGACTCAGCCCATTGTGGCTTTATGTCACATTTCAGCTCCAACCAGGGCTGAGTCACACAACACAGAAACCAACAGAAACAAAAAGTCCCGTTCCCTCTGGAAAGAGTAGCCTTCAGGTCTCAGTGGACAATGGAAAGGAAAGAATACTTCTCAGAAACAGAAAATGAGGCTTTCTCTATGCCTATTTTACTACCTGAGCTTCCTTGGTGGCTTAGATGGTAAAGAATCTACCTGCAATGCTGGAGACCCAGCTCAATCCCTGGGTCAGGAAGATCTCCTGGAGTAGGACATGGCTACCCACTCCAGTATTCTTGCCTGGAGAATTCCACGGACACAGCAGCCTGGCGGGCTACAGCTCATAGGTTCACAGAGTCAGATAGGACTGTGTGACTAACACTTTCACACTTACTTTCAATTTACCTTCAAGGTGCTGTCCTTCTGAGCTTTCTCACCATTTTAACCCTCTCAGCTCAAGGAAACCAAAAAAGAGGTATAAACTGGCAATCATTTTCTGCAAATCACCTGTTAGCTAACTGTCTTCTGCACACTCCTGACTTGGACACAGAAGACAGTCTGGAGAGCCAGAGAGCCCAGGAATCAGACACAGCAGGGTCTCAGCCGTGCCAGTGTCATGGGATATACGGAGGCATCCAGTAGGCAGAGCTTACCTACCTAAGAATGTGTCCTGTGGTATGATCACTCAGTGGGGTTGAGAATTCACTCTCTGCAATCCCCTAGGCTTTCCCATCCCCTGCTGCCCACACTGTCATACACTTCTTTTTTTAATATTTATATATTTGGCAGCGCCGGGTTTCCTTGTGGCACATGGGATCTTTAGGGTATGTGAACTTTTAGTTGCAGCAAATGGAATCTAGTTTCCTGACCAGGGATCAAACCCAGGTCCTCTACATTGAGAGCTCAAAATCTTAGCCACTGGACCACCAAGGAAGTCCTATTATCATGCACTTCTTTAATCCATGGCCAGTTGGTCAGAGTAACCCTTCCTTCTGATTTCTGGAGAATTATTCCTTGATAGGGGCTTCCCAGGTGCTGCTAGCGGTAAAGAACCCACCTTCCAAAGCAGGAGACAAGACGTAAGAGACATGGTTTGGTGCCTGGGTCCAGAATATCCTCCGGAGGAGGGCTTGCCAACCCACTCGTGTTCTTGCCTGGAAAAACTCATGGACAGAGAAGCCTGGCGGGCTACAGTCCATAGGATCGCAAAGAGTCAGACACGACTGAAGTGACTTAGCATGCATGCACACATTCCTTGATAAAGCCTTTCAGGCAAAACTTCACAAGAGGTCATTCCCTGCCTTCAAACAGGGAACACATATATTTAAAATCAAATGCCTGCCTAGAAAATCTCTACATTGTCACTTGTACAATGAATCAGCTCCACATAATGATCATATTATAAATATCACTATAGACATACAAGTTCTAAAGCTGTGGCCCCTTCTAGTGTAGAGGCTCTCTCCTCTGCTGAGTTGGTAAATCATGGTCCCTAGGAACCTGCACTCCCCTCCCCTCCCCTCTCCCCAGGACTGTTTTAAGGGTTACCCTATGCCCTTTGGCAGTGATGGATAGAGTGTTGTGCTAATGTTGGGCACCTCTATTATTCATGTCCCCATTCTCTGTCCTGGCCTATAATTGCAACATCTTGGAAGTAGAAGCAAAAATGGTATTACAGAGGAAACTTTTATCTCGCTGATTATAATCCCTGACAAAAGGCAGGTTTTTCTATTCATCTAGGGTAACTTCCACCAGAGGGACATTCATTCAGGGCCCACATCCAGACAACATCCCACAAAAACAGAATACATGGCTCCTGGGATCTATAACTTCAGACTGAAGAAGCTGAGGTGATAATCACCTCACTCCACTGATATGATGATAACCGTATCAATCCTTAATCAGTCTACTACAGGCATAAATTCAGAGTTCCACTGGAGAGAGTCTGTGTCCCGGAATTCCTGACTGTCAGGACCCAGATGAGCTCTGCTGAATATAAAGTATTCCAGCATATTCTCACTCTCTCACTGAGCCTATTATAATCCAATTCATGCTTATTCAGAAATGCCCTGGATTTGTCAGAGTCATCCCTTTCCTCCTTTTCAGTTCTTAAAGCAATACTCAAAAGACAGTATTCAGTTACACAAATTGAATCTAAAGGATACTGGCCAAAGATTTATTGTTCAAAATGTGTAATTATAGGGATTTTTGTCCTAATTAACAAAGGGGCAGAACAAGTGACAAGCCCATCAGAGCACAATAAAAGCATCAATTTGGGCTCCAAGGCAGTCCATTACTGTAGCTGATCGTGGTTTCTATTAAGTCCTAGAGCTACAAAGGTTGTAACTTTGCCATCTGCTACTTCATCAAATGGTTTATAGGAAAGTTTCTGGCCTGGAGAAAAACTATATTGCAGCCACAGGCTGCTTGCTTCTCTTCTTTTAAATTAAAACTTTTCATGGAAGTCTAGGATCCAAGCCCAATTGCAGGGAAAAAGTAAATTTATGTAGTGTCGTAGCCACAAACCCTGGTACTCATAACTGTAAAAGTTCTGTGCTTAGTCACTCAGTCATGTCTGACTCTTTGCAATCCCATGCATTGTAGCCTGCCAGGCTGCTCTGTCCATGGGGGGATTCTCCAGGCAAGAAAACTGGAGTGGGTTGCCATGCCCTTCTCCAGGAGATCTTTCCATCCCAGGGATCAAACCCAGGTTTCCCACATTGCAGGCAGATTCTGTACCATCTGAGCATCCACAAACTCTGGTATTCATAACTGTAAAAGTTCAGCCTTAATTTATTTCAAATTTGCTATACTTTGGGCACTGTTCTGGGGGCTTCCCAGGTAGAGCTAGTGGTAAAGAAAAAACCTGCCTGACAATGCAGGAGACACATTGGGTGGAGAAGATCCCCTGAAGGAGGTCATGGCAACCCATTCTTGCCTGGAAAATCCCATAGCCAGAGGGGCCTGGTGGGCCACAATCCAAAGGGTTGCAAAGAGTCAGACATGACTGAAGCGACTTAGCACACATGCACCTGGGCACTGTCTAGTCACTGGGTATATCTAGATAAAGGACACAGAGTGAGACCTGGCCCATTAGCCATTGGCAAGTCTTTGCATTCACCACATATCTGAAATATATCTGTCTCTCCAGACAGAAATAGCCAAACTCCCTCCAGGCTGCCAACACTGGAAGCCAGTACCCAGCCTCTCTACAGGTGCAGAGACATTGCAGGAGGAAGGGAAAGGCCTTCACCATTCCATCTTCCCTGGTTCTCCTGGACTCTACCTCCCTTCCTGAGTTAACAGTAGAACCGTCTCTAGTCCAAGATTGCCTCTCAGACCACAGTCAGAGAGAAGAGAGTCAAGGGTCTGCTCTCCTAGACTGTATACAAATCAGTGTCCTTCAACAGGCAATTCCAAGATTTCTTTAAGTGACTTAAGTTCTACTAATTGAAGAGAAAACATAATCAATTACATTTTTAATTGATCTATTTTAAAAAAGAGAGTCAGGGTCAAGGAGCAAAAGGGGAACTACTTATCTATAGTTGCCATTTTCTGATAACAGCCCCCTTTTCTCAAGAGCTAGGGTATCTCAGGTATCTCAGATCTGTGCCTTTGATACCTGGGCAAAATTGGCTTTACTACCTCATGGTGGGGCTCAGAGAGACACAGTCAAAAAGACTCCAGTTGGTGGAAATGACCAATGAACTCTGAACAGGGTCTTTCTAGTAGATCCTGTGATCTCCTTCTTTATAGAAGCTATTGTGTGTGTGTGTGTGTGTGTGTGTGTGTGTGTGTGTGTGTGTGTGTTTAGAGAAAGACAGATAGACGATCAAAGTTAGAGCAAGCTTTCAGGCAGATCCTACTCTTGCAAGCATCTCAGAGTCTAGTCAGGGAAATGGACAAGTAAACTGCATTGATTGCAAAACTGCGTATCACATCTCACCATGGAAGTGTCATGTGGGGACTCAGGAAGGAGTGGGATGTGCTGTCAGGTGAAGGCAGAGAAGGCTTCATGGAAGAGGTGATGATAAACTGACTCTCAAAGGAGGGTAGGAATTTCCAGATACCTTGGTGGGTCAAGGCCAATCCTGTTTTGCTTAGATGGGTAGTTCTCAAACTTCAGCAGGCACAGGATCACCTGGAGAGTGTCTTAAAGCACAGACTGCAAAGCCTCACCCCAGAGTCTCTGACTGACTAGGTTCGAAGTGCATCCGTGAATTTGCATCTCCAACAATTTCACAACTGATGCTAATGCTGAGAACCTGAGGCTTAAGGGCACGGTAGGGAGCAGATGTGGAGAAAGGCATGCTGGGAAACAGGGACACGTTGGATCATAAGGGACCCTGGGGCCCACGGAGAGACCAATCACTAACTGAACAGGTTTGAAGCTACAGAGTACAATCATCACATTTGTGTTTTCAGAGGGCAACTCTGGTGGAAGTGTAAAAGGAAAGGGCTGTTATAACCGGGTTCCAGTCAGCCTCTCAGGAAATGATGACGTTAGAGCAAAGGCCCAGGGGAGTGACAGTAATGTCGAGGATGGATCTGAGGTTACTTACATGAAAATGAGAACAAAAGCCTGGTCTCTTGAGCCATCCTGTCAAAGAGGGAAAGTAAATCAGCTGCCTCCTTGCCTCCAGAAACGGTTATTTGTTTTCATCCCTTATTAAAATATGCATTACGTATCTTCTGGGAAAGGAAACACAGATTTTAGTATCATTTCCTTAACAACCATAGTTTGTTAATTCTCTGTTCCAAGAAAAAGGAAAATATCCTCATTCAGTGAAGACATGGGTCTTTCATATGCATCTTTGTCATCCACAAAGCCCTGGGTTAAGGGTACCTGGCAGGGTTTGGGGATAATCTGTGTGTTCATAGTTTGGGCAGAAGCCAACCTGAGAAGGCAAGAGTAGCACAAGGGCTATTTGCAGCACAAGGCAAGAGCGGTGATGCCGAGAAGGCAAGAGCGGTGATGCCGAGAAGGCAAGAGCGGTGATGCCGAGAAGGCAAGAGCGGTGATGCCGAGAAGGCAAGAGCGGTGATGCCGAGAAGGCAAGAGGAGTGATGCCGAGAAGGCAAGAGGAGTGATGCCGAGAAGGCAAGAGCGGTGATGCCGAGAAGGCAAGAGCGGTGATGCCGAGAAGGCAAGAGGAGTGATGCCGAGAAGGCAAGAGCGGTGATGCCGAGAAGGCAAGAGGAGTGATGCCGAGAAGGCAAGAGGGGTGATGCCGAGAAGGCAAGAGGAGTGATGCCGAGAAGGCAAGAGCGGTGATGCCGAGAAGGCAAGAGCGGTGATGCCGAGAAGGCAAGAGGAGTGATGCCGAGAAGGCAAGAGGGGTGATGCCGAGAAGGCAAGAGGGGTGATGCCGAGAAGGCAAGAGGGGTGATGCCGAGAAGGGAAGAGCGGTGATGCCGAGAAGGCAAGAGCGGTGATGCCGAGAAGGCAAGAGGAGTAATGCCGAGAAGGCAAGAGCGGTGATGCCGAGAAGGCAAGAGCGGTGATGCCGAGAAGGCAAGAGCGGTGATGCCGAGAAGGCAAGAGGAGTGATGCCGAGAAGGCAAGAGCGGTGATGCCGAGAAGGCAAGAGAAGTGGCAGAAATAACAAAGAGAGGGCATTTGGGAATTCCTAGGAAGTCTTGGAAATATTTGGTAGGTAGTTGAATTTCCTGTAGAATATGCTATGACAGCATGCTGCTGCCGCTGCTGCTGCTAAGTCGCTTCAGTCATGTCTGACTCTGTGTGACCCCACAGACGGCAGCCCACCAGGCTCCCCCATCCCTGGGATTTTCCAGGCAAGAACACTGGAGTGGGTTGCCATTTCCTTCTCCAATGCATGAAAGTGAAAAGTGAAAGTGAAGTCACTCAGTCCTGTCCAACTCTTGGCGACCCCACAGACTGCAGCCCACCAGGCTCCTCTGTCCATGGGATTTTCCAGGCAAGAGTACTGGAGTGGGATGCCATTGCCTTCTCTGATATATATATATATAAACATATAAAATTATACGTTTTTACAATTTTTTTTTTTGGTAGTGCTGTGTGACTTATGCGATCTTAGTTCCCTGACCAAGGATTGAACTCAGACCTTAGGCATTGAAAGCACAGTGTCCTAACCACCAGACCGCTATGGAATTCCCTTATTTTACAGTATTAACAAAAGCTAAGGTACAGATGCTTAACTGCCTTAGCCGGGGTTTCCCCAGAAGTAGAGCCTGAAACAAAGGTTCAGCTGCTGGTGGTGTATTTGGGAACCCAACCAGAGGGACAGGAGTGTGGACTAGGGGAGGAGTTTGGGAGCAGGGAAAGCCAACTCCAGCCTGCAGGATAGAACTGACCACCGCCAGCGACCACTACTCACTTAATCCCATAGCACCGTCTAAGAAGCTTTAGGAAACACTTCTCAGAACCATCGGCAGGGAAGTGAGGGGCCAGGGCTCCCCCAGTGGTCAAGGGCCGGCCTACAGGACATTAAATCTCACACTTTTCCACTGCATACACAGAGTGCCTACTTCAGGCGTCAGAGAAGCCCTAGGCAGGAAGTGAGGGCAGTAAGGAGCTGCCAGTTTGCACCAGGTGGGCGGGGGCCTGGGTGGACCTGGTTACCACATGTCAGCATCAACAGCAAGATCAGGATCACATTTGATCTGAGAAGCGTCCAGTACACTTGAGATGGGTCAGAGCATGGGCTAAAGGTTTCACCATTCTTTTATTTAATCCTCCCTATAAGGCAGGAATTGCTATGCCCACCTTACAGCAAAGGGAATGAGGGTTAGAGGCCCAAAATGAGACAGCTGGGAAGTGGCAAGGTTAAGGACTCCTCTACTTCTTTTCTGATCTGAGCCCATGCTTACCCACAATTTTCGGCTATATTCAACACATTAAACTAGATGGTAACTCAGAAAGTTAGTTCAGGAGGCCATACCAAAGACTTTAAAATACTTACTAATTTTATTTCTATTCTAGAAATCTAACTTAAGGAAACAATCAGAAATGTACACAAAAAAATGATGTTTATCCTAGTCTTATTTATAATGGAAAAGATGTAAAGATACATAGAAAAGTATCATACAATCATTTAAAATGATGACTGTGGGAATTCCTTGGTGGTCCAGTGGTTAGGATTCAGTGCTTCCACTGGCAGGGCCTTGGGTTCAATTGCTGCTGGGGGAACTATGATCCCACAAGTTGCACAGGGTGGCCAAAAAAATAAATCTATAAAATTATGACGATGAAGGGCTCCACTAGTGGCTCAGATGGTAAAGAATCTGCCTGCAATGCAGGAGACCAGGTTCGATCCCTGGATCAGGAAGATCCCCTGGAGAAGGGAATGGCAACCCACTCTAGTTCTTGCCAGGAAAACCCCATGGACAGAGGAGCCTGGGGGGCTACAGTCCATGGGGTCCCAAAGAGTCAGACACAACTGAGGGAGTGAGCCTGCATACACTCATGCAAAGTAATACTAATTAAATTTTTTTCTTCATATTTCTATTTTTAAAAATTTCCACAAAAACATATTACTTTTACAATCAGTGGCATTTTTATTTGATTTTAATAGGCAGTGGGTGAAGTGACTGTTACCTGCCAGGGACTCCCCACTGGTGCCCTAAGTCACCTTCCAGCACCATCTGGGTTGGGTGGTCTGTCCTGCCATGCACCCCTCACAGCAGCTGCTGTCAGTGCAGTCACTGAGGAGGGGTCCTTTGTGGCTGAGAGAAGGCTTTGTGTCCTTCACAAAAATCCTCCTCCAAACATTCTGCTTGGAACCTACAACTATGTCTCTACTCCCAGGCTCCAGAGACACTTCTGCACCCCAAACTGAGCATCTCCATAGCCTGGCCACTGCTCTGTGTGTCCACTGCAGGATTAATGATCCCTCAGTGTTTGTGTTTGAGAAGATCTTAACTGGGGGCAACCCAGCTGCAAGTCTGGCCTGTCAACATGAGCTCTTTGTCCTGGACAGGGCTACAGTTTTCCCTGCACTCCCTGAAGCCCCAGGACTCTTCTTGGTGCCTGGAGAAGATCAGGATGGAGGAGGGAAAAAGGCAATGGATCTACACCTTCTCACTCTTTACTAGTGCCCCAAGAGGTACAGCTGGCCCTTCATATCCACAGGTTCTGCATCTGAGGATTTAGCCAACCATGGATTAAAAATATTTATAGAGAAAAAAAAA
Source organism: Budorcas taxicolor (assembly GCF_023091745.1). NCBI lineage: Eukaryota > Metazoa > Chordata > Mammalia > Artiodactyla > Bovidae > Budorcas > Budorcas taxicolor. The sequence continues at coordinate 14,734,384 of NC_068917.1, read as the reverse complement.
TTACATAAAGCTCCAGAAAGCAAAATTTGAATTTGCCACATACCACTAATTATTTGCATAGCACTTACTTTGTATGGGGTGCTATAAATAATCTAGAAATGACTTAAAGGATACAGAAGGATGTGCGCAGGTTGTGTGCAAATACTATACGTGTGTGTGTTAGTTGCTTAATCATGCCTGACTCTTTGCAACCCCATAGACTGCAGCCCACCAGGCCCCTCCGTCCTTGGGATCATCCAGGCAAGAACACTGGAGTGGGTTGCCATTTCCTTCTCCAAAAGGAACTATAGAAAGAAAGAAAGTGAAGTTGCTCAGTCGTGTCCGACTCTTTGAGACCCCATGGACTGTAGCCTACCAGGCTCCTCCATCCATGGAATTTTCCAGGCAAGGGTACTGGAGTGGGTTGCCATTTCCTTTTCCAGCAAATACTATATGGCTTTCTACAAAGGACCTGAGCATCCTCAGATTTTGATATTGGAGGTAATATTTGGAGCCAATCTCCTGCAGTCCCCAAGGGATGACAGGATGACGGTAGTTCTACTTTCACACCTTGCACCAAGTTGCTTCAGTTATGTCCAACTCTTTGTGACCCTGTGGACTGTAGCCTTCCAGGCTCCTCTGTCCATGGGATTCTCCAGGAAAGAATACTGGAGTCGGTTGCCATGTCTTTCTCCAAGGGATCTTCGCAACCTTAGCCAGCCCAATCTCCTTTATTCCCAATGGAGAGATTCTTCACCAAGAGGATTTCCCACTTCTGAGTCTGCCAATTAGGTCCCACTCTTTCTTCAGGGACAGAAGTACTCTCTGCTACATCTCTCACCATTACTGTGTGGCCATGTCTCTCACCATTTTATCTGTGGAGTCTTTCTCTTTATGTCCCTCCTAGAAATAATTCCTGGAGACCCCAAGCTAGAAGACTGTCATACTCTGAATGGACATGGCTCAGGGCCCCATAGTGATGTTTCAAAAGGCCTCACAGTTCCCCTTTGTCTTTTAATGAACACTCTGAACAATTTCAAGGAAACAGAGTTGCTTGGCAGGGTGCACAATGGAGGGGATGAACCTGAAAATTCTGGCTATAACCTGAAGCACATTTGCAGTTCTAATTCACTACACATTATCTGACACCAAAAGATTCTCTGACAAGAGTCACTTGGAAGAAACCCTGAAACCAATGATTCACTATTTTAGTGGTTGTGTGGCACATTTTAAACAGCATTCCCCTGTCTAGAGAATTCTACCCACTATGCAGTCTACCTGTCCAAAGGGACTATGAAATCTACCCAGCATCCTTTGCAATGAGGTGATGGCAAATGGCAAATGTTTCTGTTTCACTGCTTTGTATCACTTGCCAATTTCCATGGTGTAAATCCTCCTACTATGGCCTACTTCAAGTTACCAACAGTTTATAAACTAACCTATAACATCCCTGAAACTTAACCATCACCCCTCAAAGCTAGCTTCAGCCAGCTTCAACATTTCACCGGACAGGCAGGTGACTCAGATTCCATAATCAGGTGCACCTGCATGAAACACAATCTTTGAAGAGAGAACAGAAAAATATTGGAAGCAAGCTCCACAAGGAATCTATGCTTCTGAAGCTGGCAGAGGAACCATCCTCTCTTGGAGTGTGGAAGACGCAGTGGCTCCAGGGTCCCATCCCAGCACCTATAGTATGGGTTGCTATGTCTGCCCCACCTGCCTAGCAACGTGAGCAGGAGACATGAGGTGTGCTGGAACACTGACTTCAGGGCCTCCAAGCCCACCTGGAGGTTCCTTATATTCTTCTTTAATAAATCCCTTTTGTGTTTTGACTGAATACAGTGAATTCTCTTATCTGCAAAAAAGAGCACTAGTTGATTCTGTTTGAGGCAGAGATTCATAATTGTAAGCAGAGTTAAATATTGCTTCCCATTAAATCTGTCTTTATAGTTTGTGATTTTCCTCATGGGAGTGAAAAATGCAGGTTTCCTTTAATCCCACCACTCCCAATCCACAGAAGCGGTAGACAGAAACAACCTCAAACTCCAATTACACTGCAGCTCAGGATGTAGGAAGGGTGCAGCTTTGTTGTGCAATGAGGCATCTAATGGGAGGCCCAGAAAAGACTTGGGGAGAGTGAAGAGTAATCCCCTCACCTCAGCACTGCCACGTCTCATTTTCACCTCCAAAGAGCCATTGGAATCACGTAGATAATCCACTGTGTACATTTTGATGGCCTCTCCCAAATAATTTCTCAAACTTTACCTTAGTTGTTGTTCTAGCACTTTCTAGACCACTCACCTCTAAGAAACCTGAAACATTTGTTAAAAATTATTTCTGCCTTGCCAGATCTCCTAAATCAGAATCTCTGGGGATAAACACTAGAAATTCACATTTTCAACTTTTGCTTAAAATTTTTGAGTATCTAACCTTCTTTTGATTTTGATTAACACCACAGAAAAGGGCCCCTCTTTTTTTTTTTTTTTTTTTGGCCATGCCACACAGCACACAGGATCTTAGTTCCCCTACCAGGGATCAAACCTGTGCCTCCTGCAGTGAAAATGTGGAGGTCTAACCACTGGACCACCAGAGAATTCCCAAAGGTCCCCTCCTTGAAAATATATATTTAAAAGTTTAACAGAAAATCACAGGTATATAATACAACTTACATGTTTAAACATGCAGGAATAACACTGTCATAAATTTAAGCCACAGTTTTAGGCCAATAAAATTCTCCAAAATGCCTAGGGGATATGAAGAGAAGGTGAGAGAAAGGTAGACCATTTTGCTGAAAGTCATATCTTCCCCCATTTTCTCTCACATCCATAAACCTCCTGTGTCCCCAACAGAAAGTTCTCTAAAGAGCGCTCTGCCCAGGCAGTTTCCAAACAGATATTTCTTACCATGTCTGGAAGGTATGGTGGAGTTAGGGTTAGGGTTAGGGTAATATTAATAGATAAGCTTAAAGGAAAGCTATTTATAAGACACCATGCTAAGCACTTTGAATTAGTTGTTTTGTTTCATCCTCACAAGTTTTGTGCTGTAGGCATGATCATTATTATCATTTTATAGATGAGGGAAATGGATGTAAGCAAACTGTCCATGCTCGCAGTGAGTTAGTGGCAGGGGTTAGACAAGAACGGTGGAAGTCTGATTCCAGAGTCTATACTTTTCAGGACTGGGCTGCACAGACAGTACTTGACCAGGGTCAGATCAAAGACAGAGGAAGGAAATTCTGAGTGTTTCAAGGAAGCTGCCTGCCATATGCATAAGGACCTATCCAAAACCCAAGATTTGGAGAGAATCTCGGAGAGCTTTACAGGGGGCTGGGTTTCCTCTTTAGCTAGTGAGGTCTAGTGTGTGATGCATGGATGGTGGTAGTGATGTGGACCATATCCACAGTCTGTGGCCTGAAGATTCACAAACTATATCTGTAAAAAGGCTACAGTTCTTATGACAGAGGATGGATTCTGTCATTGTCATCTGATCCTTTACATCTTCATTAAAAACCAGCTAAAAAGGCATCAGCTGATGCTGAAGCTGAAGCTCCAATACTTTGGCCACCTGATGCAAAGAGTTGACTCATTTGAAAAGACCCTGATGCTGGAGAAGACTGAGAGCAGGAGGAGAAGGGGACGACAGAGGATGAGATGGTTGGATGATATCACTGACTCAATGACATGAGTTTGAGTAAACTCAGAGATAGTGAAGGACAGGGAAGCCTGGCATGCTACATTCCATGGGGTTGCAAAGAGTTGGACACGACTTAGCAACTGAACAACAACTAGTAGTTAAAACTTCTAGCTGAAAACTTTCAACTTTCTAGTTGAAAACGTCTAGTAGTTAAAACTTCACCTTCCAGTGCAGAGGGTATGGGTTCCATTCCTGGTCAGGGAGCTAGGATCCCACATGCCTCAGGGCCAAAGAAACGAAATAAGAAACAGAAGAAATATTGTAACAAATTCAATAAAGACTTTAAAAATGGTCCACATCAAAAGAAAAAACACTTTTAAAAAACCTGCTAAGAGAACACCTTCTGGGGTTTCTGCTGGAAAGCATGGACCGAGGGTGCTTGCTGAAGGAGCCCTGACTCCATTCCCCTCCTCCACCACCTTGCTTTCTCAGGTTTCACAGGAGCTAAAGCATCTTCCCTGAGACAGTGCGGCAGGGTCCTCGGCTCAAATCCTAACCTAGCATTCTAGGTCCGAACCCCGAGGCTCTGTGACAACCTGGAGGGATCGGGTAGGGAGGAAGGTGGGAGGGAGGGGACACATGTATGCCTGTGGCCAATTCATGTTGATATATGGCAGAGGCCATCACAATATTACAAAGTAATTATATTCTACTTAAAATAAGTAAATCACTTGTTTAAAAAGACCTTAGGCCAGCTAGCTGACCTCTCTGAATTTCAGTTTTTTAATCTGTGAAAAGAAGATAAACATTCCTCACTCACAGGAATGATATGAGGATTAAATGAAAACAGTATTTAACAAAGGTCCAGGGAAACTAAATGCTCAATACAGAGTAACTACTTAAACTGTCACAAAAGTCCCCATCTCTTCCTAGATCATTTATGCATTAATTCCTCTTTGCACACGTCCCTTCAGCAAACATTTCTGGTTGTGCGCTTTTGCTTTGTGTATACACGTATCCAACAGGACACTGATGGATGGGAGATGTGGGTGTGTGTTATCGGGCCCGTGCTCACGTTCTCTGCAAAAGCAGTATCTGAGAGGTGCAGGCCGGCCGCTGCCGTCTGCTTTCACAGAGACGTCAACTACAGAGCGAGGCCCAGGGACCCAGGGAATAGAGCTATCTCTTCCTCCATGCTCTTTATCTTTTCTCTTGAAACAGCAAGGGCATGGTTTCTTTTCACACCAGAATAAATGGGATGCAGAAAGTTTCCCTTCCGCTTACAGCCTCCCTACCATCCCTCTGTCATCTGCGCATCAGCTGCCCGGCTCTCTGTATCTTTCTGCATTGTCCTATCTCAAGACTGTCCATACCAGAAGGCAGAGAATCAAGTCCGCATCCAAAAGCCACACTGAAAGAGTAAAACTCAGACAAAAGGCTGTGCGTATTCTGATGGGTGAGCACCGCCAGCCCCATCAGCTCAGGTAAGACTGAATGATGCCTTTCTAAAGAAACGTTATATGGGTTGCATTTTCTGTCTTGCCCCCAGGGAAGAGATAGCTCTCTTCCCTGGATCCCTGGGCCTCGCTCTGTAGTTGACGTCTCTGTGAAAGCAGACGGCAGTGGCCGGTCAGCACCTTTCAGATACTGCTTTTGCAGAGAACGTGAGCACGGGCCCGATAACACACATCCACATCTCCCATCCATCAGTGTCCTGTTGGATACGTGCATATACAAAGTGAAAGCGCACAACCAGAAATGTTTGCTGAAGGGATGTGTGCATAGAGGAATTAATGCATAAATGATCTAGGAAGAGATGGGGACTTTTATGACAGCTTAAATAGTTACTCTGTATTGAGCATTTATTGGTTGGCACTTTTCATGAATTTTTGATGTTTATTCGTAGAAATAAATGGACTGTTTGATCTTTCTGGATTTCCTATTCAGTGACTAATCAAGAAATGAAGGAAAGCAAATACATAATTTCAAGCCCTCAGACCACTAGTTACAACTGCCAAAAACTGATAAGAAACCAACAGACTCTGTTCTTTAGCCAGCTGTTATGTTTACCATTTATTATGTCTATATACCTAGCTACCAGCTCCCTGCCTTCAAATCCATGGACGAGAGCAGGGTTTCTCAAACTCAGCATTATTGACCTTCAGGAAGGGTTAATTCTTGGTTGTGGAGAGCTGTCCTGTGCATTGTACTGTGTGTACCTTAGTCATTCAGTCCTGTCCGACTCTTTGCAACCCCATGGACTGTAGCCCACCAGGCTCCTCTGTCCATGGAATTCTCCAGGCAAGAATAAAGAAGTGGGTTGCCATTTCCTTCCCCAAAGGATCTTCCCAACCCAGAGACTGAACCTGGTTTGCCTGCATTAGCCCCCATGAACTAGATCCTACATGTTACAAGTAAGATTGAAGACCCCATGCGCCACAACTAAGACCAGGCACAGCTAAATAAATAAATATTTTTAAAAATAAATCAATAAATTTAAGCTACCATATTTAACGCTCATCCAGAAATTCTATGCACATGACCACACTGTTGGTTAGTGGTGTTCCCTTTGCTCTCCTTCCATTTGCTCCTCTCCAGGTGAAGAATAGCTAAGCTGAAACAGCAGCTGCTCAGACACCCACAGTTGTAGGCCATTCAGGCCAGGCAATTACCCAGGAACACTGTCCCACACATGCGGAGTTGTGTGGGTACACAGGAGCCTGTTTAATCTCACTGACCTTTAATGCAGATAAATGTACAAAGTAAAAATGGAGGGACTAGAAAGAAGCACTTCCAGAATTGTGGAGTACGAACCAAAACTGAGCAGGACCTTGCAGGACCTTCCTGGATATCAGCCCCTCCATGTCCCCTACTTCTGGTTTGTAAAAGAGTTTAGTCTCCTCAGTTCTCCTCAAGTTCCGGAGAGCAGACTAAAACAGTTAATGATTAGAGAGGTGAGAAAATGCGGAAACAAAGGGAAAGCAGTCAAGCAAGAAAAGTAATAATGTTCTGAACAACAGGTCATCAATGAAAACCAGTGGACAACCTTAACTACTTGTTGACCACAAACACATAGACCTTAGACTGGGGGGAACCACATATTGATGATTAAAATTCTCAAAACATCACCCTGTTACCTCACCACTAGCCAATCAGAGTGTTCATGAACTGACCCAGGCACCCAAGGGTCCCACCCATAATGTTGCCTTTAAAAACATATGTTTAAAAGCCATGAAGGAGTTTAGGTCCTTTGAACATTAGCTCTCCATTCCCCTTGCTTGGTGTCCTGCAAATAACTGCTATACTTTCTTTCACCAGAGTCCTGTGTCAAAAAATTGGCCTTGCTTCAAGTATTGGGAAAGCAAACCTGAGTTCAGTTTGGTAAAGAACCTCCGAAACTCCATTCCTCCATAAAAGCAACCAGAATACTGGCTTTAAACAAAAAAAGTCAAAATTAATTTTTTCAGATATAAATTAACTGAAGGCATGAAAAGATTCAAGAAGTATTAATTCAAAAACGTGGCTGAATCTCAATAAAAAGGGCAAACTTTGTGATGTTTGGCTTGTCCCATTATTGTCCTCTTTTGAATCAAAAAGTTGGCACCATTATTCATTGAACAAATAAGTGTAGTTTGCTCTGGTTGATCAACTGGTTTATAACATAGCTGAGAATATCTATCAAATGGCAAAGCAATTTCACCATCCATAAACTCAGCTTTGACAGCTAAGTCTTTTACCCATAAGCAAACTTATACAATAATTTTTTTCATGGCTTAGTGGAGTTCATATATTATAGATCCTAAGAGATGACTTTAGGGCTTCCCTGGTAGCTCAGCTGGTACAGAATCCGTATACAACGCAGAAGACCCCGGGTTGATTTCTGGGTCAGGAAGATCCGCTGGAGAAGGGATGGGCTACCCACTCCAGTAATCTTGGGCTTCCCTGGTGGCTCAGCTGGTAAAGAATCTGCCTGCGATGTGGAAGACCTGGGTTCAATCCCTGGGACAGGAAGATCCCCTGGAGAAGGGAACAGCTACCCACTCCAGTATTCTTGCCTGGAGAATTCCATGGTCTGTATAGTCCACGGGGTTGCAAAGAGCTGGACACAACTGAGTGATTTTCATTTCAAGAGATGACTTTAATAAAGAGAGAATCTGAGAGCTTAAGGTACACGACATATACTGAATTCTTCATGAGTTGTTCATATGCTATCATTATCACTATCTTCACTATAAAACATGTCCATGGGCTTTTAACTGGGCCTCTACCACTGAGCTTAGAATTATAAAATAACAGTAGTAGAGGAAGCAACAAATAACACTTCACTGTAACTTCCACTCCTGCTGAGATGTAACTCCTCCATCAGAATGAAAAACGAAAAGTTAAATTGCCTAGAACTGTTAGTGTTTCAAGACTTTTCACACTTTTTTTCTAATTCATTTTTGCCAAGAGTCTAAGTCCTTTGCACATCATCTCTGACTGCATTGGTTGCCATGGTTTTCTGGCTTTCACTCCTCCTAGAAATAAACAACCCATTAGATTTATGTCATTGTTCATTTGTCTCTTTGTATAAAACACATAGGTGATTTGTAACTTGGAAATCAGCACTAGGTACCTCAAGTCTCCCCAAGCAAAAAGCTGGCCCAAAATGGTCTAACAATATATATAATAGCATGACTTCTATTTAGCAGACCTCTCTTTATGAAAAGGTAATTATTATTTTTAATTAGTATGTCCAGTTTGCGTGCTTCTAGAGTTACTAACGGAGAAGGCAATGGCACCCCACTCCAGTACTCTTGCCTGGAAATTCCCATGGACGGAGGAGCCTGGTGGGCTGCCGTCCATGGGGTCGCTAAGAGTCGGACACGACTGAGCGACTTCACTTTCACTTTTCACTTTCATGCACTGGAGAAGGAAATGGCAACCCACTCCAGTGCTCTTGCTTGGAGAATCCCAGGGACAGTGGAGCCTGGTGGGCTGCTGTCTGTGGGGTCCCACAGAGTCGGACACGACTGAAGCGACTTAGCCGCAGCAGCAGAGTTACTAAAGACAGTTCATTTCTTCTGTCTTTTGTACATTTTCAGTATTATCTTCTGTCCAAGCCCCTTTTGCTAAGAAAACATTAAAATAAAAATTAGCCTAAATTGTTTCCAAAAGAATCACAAATTCCAAAGTTATAGACTCCAAATGAATTTTTGAGATTTTTGTAAAATATATATATATATTTACTTGAAAGCAAAATACATCATTCTTTCTGGAGGTTCTAAACTGTTTAGGGGCTTGCCTGGTGGCTCAGAGGTAACAAATCCAAATGCCAATTGTAGGAGATGTAGGTTCAATCCCTGGGTCAGGAAGATCCCCTGGAGAAGGAAATGACAACCCACTTCAGTATTCTTGCCTGGGAAATCCTATGGACAGAGGAGTCTGGTGGGCTACAGTCCGTGGGGTCACAAAAAGAGTTGGACACGACTCAGCGACTGAAAACAACAACAAACTGTTTTTATTCATGAAACTTCTGAAACCTAATACACACGGGTTTTTTTTCCAACAGCAACCAAGTTTCTAACTCTCCAGAACCAACTGGGTGTCTCCAATCCAATTCTGATTAACTACCCAGAGTTAGCACAGACCCCACAGGTTAAGAGCTCAGTCACACAAGACTGAGATGTCAGTCCTGGGCCTCCCAAACTTTTGACTGGCCGCCCATGACCTCCTCCTTAGGTTTGATGATTTTCTAGAGTGATTCACAGATCTCAGGAAAAGTTTACTTACTGGCTTACTCTAAACAACACAACTGAGAAACAGCCAAATGAAGGAGATGCATGGGGCGAAGTGTAGGGTGGGCAGCACAGAGCTTCCAGGCCTCTCCTAGTGTGCCCCCCTCCCAGCACCTCCATGAGTTCACTGACCTAGAAGCTCTCTGATCTCTGTGTCTTGGGAGTTTTTCTGGAGGATTAGGTAAGTAGGCATGATTAAACATTAGCTATTAATGATTAATTCAATTTACAGTCTTTCCCAGAGGTCAGGCGATAAGGATGAAAGCTCCAACCCTCTAATCATGTGCTGCTCTTTCTGGCAACCAGCCCCCACCCTGAAGATACCTAGGTGCCCCCAGCTACCAGGCATCTTGTTAACATGCAAAGAGACACCTTATCACCCCAGAGATTCTGAGGGTCTTCGAAGCTCTTGTGTCAGGAACTATGGACTAAGGCTGAATATTATAATGACAATGCTCCTATTATCTCAGGAAATAACAAAAGTTTTAAGAGCTCTGTGTCAGGAACTGAGTACAAAGACTAAGTATATATTTCTTCTTCTATCACAGTATCACAGAGGCACATGAATTCTTTCAAGTCACCAAGAGAATCTGGTGGGTGCGAACCTTCCAAATGACCTCAGACACATCAGTCAAGGACCCAAAGAGAACTGTCTGAAAGAATATAAAGAGCTTCATCCCCACCAGGAAAAGAAAAAAAGAAGTTGGAGAAAAATTTATAATATCCTAACCTAGATAGCATATTGAAAAGCAGAGACATTACTTTGCCAACAAAGGTCCGTCTAGTCAAGGCTATGGTTTTTCCAGTGGTCATGTATGGATGTGAGACTTGGACTGTGAAGAAAGCTGCGCACCAAAGAATTGATGCTTTTGAACTGTGGTGTTGGAGAAGACTCTTGAGAGTCCCTTGGACTGCAAGGAGATCCAACCAGTCCAGTCTGAAGGAGATCAGTCCTGGGATTTCTTTGGAGGGAATGATGCTAAAGCTGAAACTCCAGTACTTTGGCCACCTCATGCGAAGAGTTGACTCAGTGGAAAAGACTCTGATGCTGGGAGGGGTTGGGGGCAGGAGGAGAAGGGGACGACAGAGGATGAGATGGCTGGATGGCATCACAGACTCGATGGATGTGAGTTTGAGTGAACTCTGGGAGTTGGTGATGGACAGGGAGGCCTGGCGTGCTGCAATTCATGGGTTCACAAAGAGTCGGACAAGACTGAGCAACTGAACTGAACTGAGCTGATGAGACCAGGTCCTATTTCCTATGGAAATTATCTTCAAAGCTCCAGAACCAAGATCATGTTCCCTTTTGATGTCATGGAGAATTGCTACCTAAAATCTTGATGCTGGGACTTCCCATCCATCCACTCTGCCAGGCCCTCACCATCTCCAGCTTAGTTGAATCTTGGCACACAATACTTACCAGTAACTTGGGGCAGAGATCCTGTCTTATCCGTTCTTCTACTGTCAGCATGTACCACAGAGCCCAGGGCACAGGAAGCTCTTAATTGTGTTGAAATATGTGGAACTAAAATATCTGTTGAATGAGCAATGTACGCACAAGTCTGCAAACATAACAACTTAAATGTAGCTAAAGGGAGATACTTGAGGAAATAGGCCAACACGCCAATCCTAGGCTAAATGCTGTGAGCCTCGCAGAAAGAAGGGTATCAGATCAAAGGAGAGAGGCCAAGAGAATCTTCAAGAAGGTCAGATAGGCCTACACCACTGGTTAATAATCCAGGTAACACCGAAAAGCCAAGATCACACATTAAGATCAATTGCCTTCCCTACTGGCTCTGGGACACAGACTGGATATCCAATGTGCCCTGAATCAGCTTTTTTTTTTTTTCATTTTATGACACTCTTTATCAGATTATTCTTTGATTCAACATTCAACAAGGTCACTTACAAAAGCTCTACCTGAGTGACACGAGCAAACCGAAGGCCTTCCAGAGGCAGCAGAGATCCTTTGGGGATGCACGTAAGTAGCCATAACACCAGCTCCAAAAGGTATTATCATAGGTCAGTTCAGTTCAGTCACTCAGTCGTGTCCGACTCTTTGTGACCCCATGAATCGCAGCACGCCAGGCCTCCCTGTCCATCACCAACTCCCAGAGTTCACTCAGACTCACGTCCATCCAGTCAGTGATGCCATCCAGCCATCTCATCCTCTGTCGTCCCCTTCTCCTCCCGCCCCCAATCCCTCCCAGCATCAGACTCTTTTCCAATGAGTCAACTCTTCGCATGGGGTGGCCAAAGGACTGGAGTTTCAGCTTTAGCGTCATTCCCTCCAAAGAAATCCCAGGGCTGATCTCCTTCAGAATGGACTGGTTGGATCTCCTTGCAGTCCAAAGGACTCTCAAGAGTCTTCTCCAACACCACAGTTCAAAGGCATCAATTCTTCGGCACTCAGCTTTCTTCACAGTCCAAGTCTCACATCCATACATGACCACAGGAAAAACCATAGCCTTGACTAGACGGACCTTTGTTGGCAAAGTAGTATCTCTGCTTTTGAATATGCTGTCTAGGTTGGTCATAAATTTCCTTCCAAGGAGTAAGCATCCTTTAATTTCATGGCTGCAGTCACCATCTGCAGTGATTTTGGAGCCCCCCAAAATAAAGTCTGACACTGTTTCCACTCTTTCCCCATCTATTTCCCATGAAGTGATGGGACCAGATGCCATGATCTTAGTTTTCTGGATGTTGAGCTTTGAGCCAACTTTTTCACTCTCCTCTTTCACTTTCATCAAGAGGCTTTTTAGTTCCTCTTCACTTTCTGCCATAAGGGTGGTGTCATCTGCATATCTGAGGTTATTGAGATTTCTCCCAGCAATCTTGATTCCAGCTTGTGCTTCTTCCAGCCCAGCGTTTCTCATGATGTACTCTGCATAGAAGTTAAATAAGCAGGGTGACAATATACAGCCTTGACGTACTCCTTTTCCTATTTGGAGCCAGTCTGTTGTTCCATGTCCAGTTCTAACTGTTGCTGCCTGACCTGCATATAGGTTTCTCAAGAGACAGGTCAGGTGGTCTGGTATTCCCATATCTTGAAGTTTCTTGTGATCCACACAGTCAAAGGCTTTGGCATAGTCAATAAAGCAGAAATAGATGTTTTTCTGGATCTCTCTTGCTTTTTCCATGATCCAGCAGATGTTGGCAATTTGATCTCTGGTTCCTCTGCCTTTTCTAAAACCAGCTTGAACATCTGGAAGTTAACCATTCACGCATTGCTGAAGCCTGGCTTGGAGAATTTTGAGCATTACTTTACTAGCGTGTGAGATGAGCACAATTGTGCGGTAGTTTGAGCATTCTTTGGCATTGCCTTTCTTAGGGATTGGAATGAAAACTGACCTTTTCCATTCCTGTGGCCACTGCTGAGTTTTGCAAATTTGCTGGCATATGGAGTGCAGCACTTTCACAGCATCATCTTTCAGGATTTGAAATAGCTCAACTGGAATTCCATCACCTCCACTAGCTTTGTTCGTAATGATGCTTCCTAAGGCCCACTTGACTCAACATTCCAGGATGTCTGGATCATAAGAGGGAGGTAAATAAAGCTCTGCTTGATAAGAGATTTGTTAATAAGCATCTGATTATTACCAGATAAATTCTTTCTCACTTAAGACTTTTCTTTCTTAATATGTACACACCTGTTAGAAAGGAATTATGAAGTGAAGCCCAGACTGGTCCCTCTGCTTACAACACTGGCTCCTCCCTGCCCCTTCTCTCTCTCTTTTTTTAATTTTGTTGTTGTTGTTCAGTCAGTTAGTCCAGTCTCACTCTTTGCAGCCCCATGGTGTGCAGCATGACAGGCTTCCCTGTCCTTCGCTGTCTCCTGAAGTTTACTCAGACTCATGCCCCTTGCGTTGGTGATGCCATCCAATCATTTCATCCTCTGCCACCCTCTTCCCCTCCTGCCTTCAATCTTTCCCAGCATCAAGATCTTTTCCAGTGAGTTGGCTCTTCACATCTGGTGGCAAAAGTATTGGAGCTTCAGCATCAGTCCCTCCAATGAATATTCAGGGTTGATTTCCTTTAGGATTGACTTGTTTGACCCTCTTTCTGTCCAAGGGACATTTAAAGAGTCTTTTCCAGCACCACAGTTTGAAAACACCAATTCTTTAGCACTCAGCCTTCTTTATGGTTCAACTCTCACAGCCATACATGCTACTGGAAAAACCATAGCTTTGACCAGACAGACTTTTGTTAACCAAGTGATGTCTCTGCTTTTTAATATGCTGTCTGGGTTTGTCAGAGCTTGTCTTCCAAGAAGCAAGCATCTTTTAATTTCATGGCTGCAGTCACTGTCCACAGTGATTTTTTTTAAATAATTTTATAATTTTACTTATTTTCAGTTATGCTGGGCCTTTGCTGCTGCTTGAGGGCTTTCTCTAGTTGAGACAAGTGGGAGCTGTTCTTTACTGCGGTGCATGAACTTCTCATTGTCTTGGCTTCTCTTGTTGCAGAGCACAGGCTAGGCTTTAGCTGCAAGAGCTTCACTGGTTGCATCTTGCAGGCTTAGTTGCCCCGCGCCATGTGAAATCTTCCTGGACCAAAGATCAAACCCACGTCTCCTGCATTGGCAAGCAGATTCTTCTCCACTGGACCACCAGGGAAGCCCCCCATCTCTTTCTTAAGTCTGTTCATCTTCAGGTCTCAACCTAGAAGTCAGTTCCTCTAGAACAACTTCTTTGCTCCTTCCAATGCCCCTGCTACATGTTTCGAGACACAAAGGACTTATCAGAGCACTTATTATATTGCCTCCTAATTATCTGCTTAATTTTCTGTCCCTTTAATTAGATTAAACTCCATGAAGACAGAACTGCTCTGGGCCAGGTTACCCTGTATGTTTGCTCAGGGTGTGTTGCATAGCAGGCATGCGTCGAACTTTTGTATGGATTTACTAATCAGCCAATATAGCACATTTTAAGAGCCTCAGCAAAAATCAAAGTGGAATAACACTGAGTAGTAAACCTGCTCATCCATCTAACCGGACATGGGAATAGATCAATGCAAATTTTCCCAACCAAATATGTAATTCACAACTAAAGACCCCACCCTCATCATGGAAAGAGGTTCACTTGTACTAGCAATGAGTCATGGAGGAAATGGAAGCAGAGAGAATTTGAAACCCAAAATTATCCAACATTTCATTATTCCTACCATGAGCTTTCCCACTGCCACAATAGAACCACTAATAAAGAAAGACAAGAAATCATGCCCTAAATTTCTTCTCCTACCACTTCTGCCTTCTGGGAGCCCCGAGAACTGACAATAGCCAAAAGAAGAATGAGGAATAAAGGGAGTGAATAATCCCAGAGCTTCAGCTTTCAGTTGTCATGCACTGTCAAGTTTCTGACAAAGGATCAGAGTCATGCCCAAGGCTTCAACAACCCTGAACAGCCAGTATTCAGGGTTCTGTATCCCCAGTCCTGGACCTCCTGCTCAAGACGCCTCCCCACCCAGCCTCTCCACCTAAGAACCAGGCTACCAGGGGAGGCCAGGTCCACCCATCAGCATCACTGAGTGTCAAACAAACTTGGACACTGCTGAATGTGACTGTGAGCTGTCATGTTACCAGTGGGATGCAAAAAGCAAGCCGTGCTGCACTGTTCAATGGAAATGCTCCCATTTGATCTGTATCTGTACAGATTGCTTTTTCTACAAGCCTTTCACTGCATGTGATGCCTCTATTACAAACACAGCCTCTGGCACCATGGACAAGACTGAATCCCTGCCCAAAATCAAAACGTGCCAAAGCAGATCAAAATATGAAGCAGTGCTTAAGTTGAGGTAGAGAGCAATTCACAGCACAGCTGTCTAACTTAACTCTTTCTTGGCTTCCCCAGTTAGTCTCCAGTTGGATTGTGGCAACCTAATTGGATGCCACATCACCACCCTCCTCCCTGCTCCTCAAAGCCATTAGCACCACCTAGCATCACCAGGTTCTACTACATCATACAATGCTAGGATTTTAGCAGCAAGGCAATGGAAACACAACGGGACATCTTACATTTCCAAACAGAGCCCAGGGCAAGCATCACTCCACTGACAAATGCTTCCTTTTGGGTGTGCCCAGCTCTCCCCAGGTGGTTCACATGCACACCCGGTTGGAAAGAGGCAATTTCCAGCCTAGAGCAGCTGCTCCACTGAGCCTCCCTGAGAAGGCTTTCTCAGCGAACAGCCAATTTTTTATGGCAATGCCCACAGATTAATAAAGCATGGGCAAAGAGACAGCCCTCCAAATAACTGGCCTTCCTATTGCAGATCCTGGGAAGTCATGCCTGATACAAGATTGCCTGCAAATCTGGCTCCTTTATCCAACACAGTTGTGAGCAAATTAGGTCTTCTGTTATAAATTCCAAGTGCCTTTCTAAAAGCACAGGTGAGCAACACAGCACAGAGTAGCTTCTCCCAGTTCTTACCAAAATGCAAATACGCTTCTCCCTCTGCCCAGGAGGAACCAGGAGGGGTGGCCATAAAGCCCCCAATTTAAATGAATCCATACAGCGGGGGTGGGGAGCGGTGAGAACAAGGGCTGATGTTGGAGCTTCTTGAATCCATATTTGAGGAGGTATGAGAAAAAGGACAGATAGCAGATCTTGTTGGGATTGATTCTAGCAGCTCTGTAAAGAAAAATGTGTTTCTTATTACAAAAGTAATTCACGTTCACTGTAGGAATAAAGACAAGCGTGGCAGAAAGATGAATCGGCAATAATCCACTCTGTGAAAGTAAGCACAGTTAAGATTTTAATGCAATTCCTCCCTTCCATGCTTCTGCGTGTGTGTATGTTTGTTGTTTTGAATACTATAACTATTACGTTTACTTTTGAAACTGCTATATAAATGTTTTTGTACATTTTTTCAAAAGATCACATATATGAGCACTAAAAATAGGTAACATTTTCTGAGCCAGCAACCTTGCTATATTATCTCCTGTTAAAAGGGAAACTGAGGCAATAGCAAACACTTTCAGAGTTAAGCAAAAATCTATTTAAGTCTAGCAGCGCCAATGTGAAGGTGGTTAGGAGCACTCCACTGACAAGAGTTAGGGGAGAGACTTACACAGAGAAAGTGCAGAAGCAAAGTAAGAAAACTGTTGATTGGCTATAGCTTAAAGCCTAGCTGGCTGATTTGATTGGCTGCCGTTAGCTTTAGTAATGTTGAGGCATTTACAGGCTTAGATTTTGGTTTGCTCCCATAGGTGCAGGTCAATCTAATGACCTCCTTATTAATTAATTTAGCATTCTCTTACTCTTCACAAGGACTCTGAGTTAGACACTCTCACATTTTACCCTTTTCTAAATGAGGAAACAGAAATGGCGAGATAAGTTGTGATGTCTCTTGTTTGCTCCTCGTCCTCCCCTTACACCACCCTCATCAAGAGCGAGAAGACAGCTTCATGTACCTCCTCATCACTCTACAACTAGCTGGACCAGCTCTGAGAGAACAAGGCACCAGGCAGATCTTCCAGAGCCACCTCTGCCTGGGCACAGACCTCTGGTTCCCAATCACGGCCCCCTGACGCTTTCCTGTCCCACTTTCCCCTAGTGTTGGACCAGGACTCAGTTGCACTAATATTGGAGATACAGAGCACCATTTTCTGTGCAGTGTTTCCTCTGTAGCATTTCGAAGTCACAGCTCATGGCCTCTGCTTCAGTCTTGCTGGGACCAGACATTACATTCACCATCTTTTCTCTTGTTCATACAGCCTCATTAAACAAGGGGCTGAATCTCATTCTCTCTTGCTTTTCACCTCTTGCTTTTCACCTCTTGCTTCGAATTCTTTGTCTTCCATTTCTCTTCTCTTTCACACCGTTTCCATTACTGCTCGTGTCCCTGCATGACAATACTTGTTCCCTTTTCTTCTCTTGTTCCCTTTGTTCACTGCACCTCCCCCTGAGCCCATTCCCATCTCCATCAACGTGTGAGCGCTCGGCTTTGTGTCCTGGTAGAGAAGTTCCCTTTCTTTTGCGCCTCAACTGGCATGCTCATTCAAGGCTGCTCCTGGCACGTAAAGGAGCTAATGGCACTGAAGCTGATAAGTCCCTGCTCCATGTAATAAAGAGATGGTGGGAAGAGATCCCATCTGAAGAACCTGCTAGCTGCTGCCACACACAGGCACACATTCCCGACTTGCCACTCATCTGCACTCTTCCTCCGTGATCTCCAGCTCCTGCCACCTCCTCACAGGACCAAAACCAGCATGATGTTGTTTGTGCTAAAGGGTCTTTCCTCAAGCCTCTCAGTGCACATCTGGCTCCCAGGCAGTTACACCTCATGAGTGCAGATATAGGTAATGAGCACAAGAATGTTACAGTGAACCCTCCACATACCATCTGGAGGCAGCTCTGCTTAGCTACCTGACAAAGGCTGGGGTGTTCCAGAGACATTTCACTGCAATGCAACCTGCTACCTAGAAACCAGGCTGTCTAATTTCACTCATCACCAATAACTCAGGTTGAGGAATCAGAACAATGCGGGTAGTTTAGGGTGAGGTGGGAGAGCTGGGGGTGGGCAGTGGCGGCGGGGGGAGTCTGAAATGCAATTCATTTTACTTCTTGGCTGGCTCTCCAGCAAGACTGTTGGGAGCACTTGTTTTTCAGTTTGGTTACTTTTTTTTTACCACTACAGTGTCCTCTGTGCCTCCTGTCTCTTCTCTGTGCCCTGAGTGCCCCCTAGTTTTCACATGCACACACACATACACACACGCACACACACTCTCACACATACACATACATATGAAAATATATACCCAAGATTCTAAGGCTTTCGAAGTATACTTACTGAGAGGAATCAAGTGCTATTTACAACAGGTCTTTTTGTGTGTGCTTGTTTTGTTTTATTATTATAATAGAAAATAGAGAAGAAAATTAACAATATCATTATCATGAGGACAAATCCCTACTTATCTGCCAAGGCCTGACCACTGAACATCTCCCCAAAGGACTGGCCAGCCACCGTGGGCCTGGTCCCCACTTGCTGCTTGCTGCTATAGGGTCCCAAGTTGTTGGCAACGTCACCTGAAAATAATAAACGATCCAAGATTGAGTGCTGTGGATTTGTTTTCTAGAAATATATCCAATCCTATTGTCATTAGTCGCTCAGTCATGTCTGACTCTTTGCGACCCGATAGACTATAGCCCACCAGGCTCCTCTGTCCATGGGGATTTTCCAGGCAAGAATACCGGAGTGGGTTGTCATGCCCTCCTCCAGGGGATCTTCCCGATCCAGGGATCGAACTCACGTCTCCTACATTGGCAGGCGGGTTCTTTACCACTGAGCCACCTGTGAAACTTTTGGTTCCAATCCTGACCTGTCCTCCAACAGTGACACTGGGGAGCTGTTTCACAGATATCAGTGCTGCCCTGAAGAATAGAGAGACTACCATATGGATACATAAGATCAAAATCCTTTGATCTTTCCGTCAACACAGCCTCACTCAAGGCTAAATGATAGTGGTGCACCTCTGTTTGGCATGGAGCTGGGAAAGCGTTTGCATGATTTTCTCAAGGATGATGGAAATATACAAAAATATGTCAGGACACAAATATCTTACTTAAGACTGAGTGCACAGGATTAAGGCGAAGTCTACAGAGAAATCCAAAGAATCACTGACTTGGGACGATCTCAGACAGGTAAGAGTGAGAAGCAAGGTTTTAAATAGCTGCTGCCAGCTATAAAAGTAAGTGAACTGTAAATCCTTCTGACTGGAGCTTTCCTAAAACAGCAGAGATGGATATATTCCTGAAATCCTAATGCAGGGAAAGTCATTCAAATAAATACTTCTTAAGGTAATCGATGCATTAAGAGGAAGCATTTGCAGACTAAAAGCCACATAACACACGGAGGTTGCATCCTGACAGGATAGCTGTTAAAAGAATCCATTTGCAGATTCCAATACTCAGGGTCAGTAATTTCTCAGAAAAAGGTTAATGGAAACAAAACAGAATTCGGGGCACATTCTCCCAAACAGTGTGAAGAAATATAAGCAAAAATATACCTTTAGCATATCATCTGGCTATAGAATGCAAAATTATTTTGCAACATTCTATGTAGTAGGATATGCAAGCAACACAGTGGAGAACTGAGTAAGATTAGATGTAGGGGGACATGTGTATGATTGGATAGAGGGGATAAATGACTGCTGGTCACATCCAGCCTGAGGTTGTAATGATTCCATATTTGAAGGTACAGGGTCTGCATGTGAATAAAGCAAGCGGTGACTGGATGGAGCTGAAAGACTTTTCTCAAATCAGCTTCCAGCCCCAGAAGCTGCTCTGAAAAGTTTATAAATATGTCACAGACTCACAGATTGTAGGAAGTTGACCAAAAATAAAGCCATAAAACCTTAAGTCTGTGGTCTAACCTTCCTTCCTGGAAAGAGAGGGAAACCTCATTGGACAGTGGTATTTTTAAATGGTTGGGACAGCAGAAGTCTGGCTTGGGTTTCAGGATCTGAAGCAGCAATGTCCTTGGGACATCACAGACAGCGTAAGAGAAAGAGCAAGCTAGAGAAGATGTGCAGAGAGCCTAGGAACATGAACAGGACCCAGGAGCCTACAAAAGGTCTGAAACTAGGATGTATGTGAGAACATGAGGCCGGAGGGATTCCTTCTAGAAAGGGACGTCAAAGCTATTCCAGTTCAAACCACTTTTGAAAACTACACTACTATGCTTAAGAGACCACCCAGATAACCACGAGTCAGCCATGGCTGGTACTGTGTGTCCTTTGGCCGAGACTGGTGCACGGCTCAGGCTGGTTTTAGATGGCTTTCAGTGAGGACTCTCTCCAGACTCAGAGCCCAGTGTTCTTCGTATAACACGTGATCTCGTCTTCACAGCAATCCTCCATCCTTAGCAAACCCCTCAGAGAAATAATATTTATGGAGGATTGGTGGATTCGAAATTATATCCTTCAATTAAACTAAATCAGAAAGCTACACAACAGGTATGGGAGTATCTGGTGTTAACCCTCCCTCTTGTATCTCCAACTCCTTCAGCTGAATAGCACTGACCACCACCTGACACTAGATGACTTGCAGTCATGTTAAAAGTATTAATGTGGGCTTCCCTGGTGGCTCAGTGGTGAAGAATTCACCTGCTGATGCAGAAGACACAGGTTCAATCCCTGGTCCAGGAAGATCCCACATGCCTCAGAACAACTAAGCCCATGTGCCAGAACTATTGAGCCAGTGCCCTGCAACATGAGAAGTCACCACAATGAGAATTCTAGAGAGGAGCCCCTGCTCAGCACAACTAGAGAAAAGCCCCACGCAGCAACACAGAGCCAGCACAGCCAAAGATAATAAATAAATACAATTATTTCTTAAGTATTAATGTGCTTAAGGTAAGAATAGTATGTATTATGTGACATAGCATCCTCCTGCTGAATCCCCAAGTAACATAGTTTCTGATCTTAGCATCATTATGCGTGTGGGTGTGCTTAGTCCCTAAGTAGTGTCGGACTCTGCAACCCCATGGAGCCCACCAGGCTCCTCTGTCCATGGAATTCTCCAGGCAAGAATACTGGAGTGGGTTGCCATTTCCTCCTCCAGGGATCTTCCCGACCCAGGGATTGAACCCTCATCTCCTGTGTCCTCTGCATTGGCAGGCAGATTCTTTACCACTGAGCTACCTGGGGAGCTCCAGAATATTCATTATACCTCATAATTATTATAGCTCTCCTAGCACTTGTCATGTTCTTATGACATAGACACTGGATTATGCACTGATCCTGTCTTCCTACTAGCATTAGCTGCCAGGAAGCTCCCGGTCAGATTTGTGAACCAAGTCAAGACATGCTATTTCTCTAGGTTCATTTCATTCTTTCCTGCTCCACTTTAAAATTGTTATGTTTTATCTTTTTTATCCTATAAAATTTTGTACGTTGTTAAAAATCCTTTATGTACAAGCGCATTTTGTATAAAATAAACACACACATACCCACATGCATATGTACAGATCTAAAAGTACCACAGTTAAATTGTAAAAACAGTGGAGGTACTAAGGGTTTCATGTAGATATAATTGAAATTAGTGAAATTCCTGTCCCCGTTAAAAGTTATTTCTTATTAAAATTTATAAGTAATCCACTTTTCCTGTTTCACATTTTTATTGCGGAAATCCATTTTCCACTTGCCAGAAACCTGAATTTCTTTAGTCTTTTCGGAAAAAACCAAGCATTCTGATTTGTATGGAACAACTTCTCCATCTATTGGCACGATTTAATACTGCAAATACTATCTGGGAATGAAGTGCTCCCTTGCTATCCTATGGAAACTTCTCTGCCACTAAGAACCTCAAAAAAGCTTCCACTGTCAATAATTGAGTATATCTCCCTAGCTTCGAGCTCTCTGCTTTTAGGAGCTATTAAACTTGACATTGAGTTCATGGCACTATCGCTGGGCTGAGAGCTTTCCTGGATCACAATCTCACCTCCTAAAGGAAGTCAAGCCAGATTTTCCAAAATAAAATATAAAGGAATAAAGAAGTATCATGCATAGACTTCATCTAAACCAATATAGGATATGATCATTTTTTAAAAAAAAAATCATAGTTTAAAGGCCAAGTGAAATATGGGACATAACATTTCAATTCTCATTTCTTATAGTTTATAAGTGACAAAACACGGGCATCCAAAAGGGCCAGTCAGTTTTGTATCATAGACTAATACTAAAAATTGAGATAGAACTCTCCCCGTTCCTCACCCATCAACGAATATCTACCTTTGAATAAGTCATTCCCTCCATTTGACAAAGCAACACCACTGTCTCATAAACAAAATATACTACCCTTAAAACTTTTTCAAGTGTAAGATGTTTTTAAAAATGCCTGTGATGTTGTAGTATCTCTATGACTATATATCTGCAGTGAATTTACAACCCAATTCTTTCACTTATACAAAGTATGCAGACTTGAGCAAGTTGTTTTACCTCTGGAATCTTCTTTCCTCATGTAAAATAATACTAATTACTCTGTAGGACTATTTTGAAGATTAAATAAGATGTCATTTTAAATACCTCAGTCAGTCAGTCAGTCAGTTCAGTAGCTCAGTCATGTCCGACTCCTTGCAACCCCATGAATCGCAGCACGCCAGGCCTCCGTGTCCATCACCAACTCCAGGAGTTCACTCAGACTCACGTCCATCGAGTCAGTGATGCCATCCAGCCATCTCATCCTCTGTCGTCCCCTTCTCCTCCTGCCCCCAATCCCTCCCAGCATCAGAGTCTTTTCCACTGAGTCAACTCTTCGCATGAGGTGGCCAAAGTACTGGAGTTTCAGCTTCAGCATCATTCCTTTAAATACCTTTTAAATTCCTTTAAATACCTTTAAATGCATACTAAATATTCAATAAGTGGGAGATTATAGTAATAGGAGTAGTTGTTGTAGGAAGAAGAGAAGTTTTTCCCACAAGTCCTCTTAATCTTTCACAAATTGAATCTCTGACCTGAAGAAACAACTTAAGAGGACCTAAAATCAAAGAGGTTCATAAACAGCAAGAAATAAGAGCCTTAATGAAAACTATAAAGTTTCAGACAGGAAGACACAAGTGGGAACAGAAGAGAAATCAAGAAGAATTAGAACAGAAATCAGTGAACTTGAAAATAGGAAATCAATAGAGAAAATAAACAAAACACAAAGTTAGGTTTTTTAAAAGTCAATAAAATTGATAAGCCTCTAGCCAGGGTAACTAAGCAAAAAAGAGAGAAGACACAAATTACTAATATCAGAAATGGAAGAGGGCCATCACTATGGATCTCATGGACATCGAAGTGATAACAAAGGGAAACCATCAACCTCTGTGCCCACAAATCAACCAAGTCCTTGAATGACACAATCTGCCAAAATTCACACGAAAAGAAGTAAAAAATCTGAAGAGGACTTTAGCTATGAACAAAAGTAAATCAATGATTAGTAAACTTCTAAAAAAAAAAAAAAGCATTAAGTTCAGATGGGTTCACTGGTTAATTCTGCTAAACATTTAAGAAAGAAATTATAAAAGCAGAGGAAATACTTCCCAAGTCATTCTACGAAGCCAGCATTACCCTAAATCAAACCAGACAAAAACATTCAAGAAAACTATAGATCAATAACTCTCATGAACATAGACAAAAAAATCCTTGACAAAATAATAGCAAATCAAACCCGACAATGTATAAAAAGAATGTGGTACACCACAACCAAAAGGGACTTACCCCAGGTATGCATAAGTTATTTTATGGATACCCACAAACAGATTTTAAAGTTTATATAGAAAGGTAAAAGACTCAAAATAGCCAATTCAATATTAAAGGACTAACTACCTGACTTCAAGACTTACTATGAAGCTACAGTAATCAAGACTCTAATATCAGTAAAAGAATTGTCAAAAAGATCAATGGAACTGAATACAGAGCCCAGAAATAGACCCGCATAAATACAGCAACATTTGATCTCTGACAAAGGAGCAAAGCCAGTCTTTTTAACAAATGGTGCTGAAACAGCTGGATATCTGCATGCAAACACAAAAAATTGAAACACCACTTCCCACCCTCCACAAAAATTAACTCAACATGGATCACAGACCTAAATGTAAAATCAAAACTATAAAATTAAAAGATAATGTAGGAGAAAATCTAGATGACCTTAGGTATGACAAGGACTGTTTAGATACACCACCAAAGGCCTGACCCATGGATAAAAGAACTCACTAACGTTAAAAAATTTTGCTCAGTAAAAGATAACATCAAGAGAATGAGAAGAAGACACCAACTAGGAGAAAATATTTGTAAAACACACATCTGACAAAGGACTGTAATCCAAAGTATACAAAGAACATTTAAAACTCAACAATATGAAAATGGACAATCTGATTTTAAATGGACAAAAGACCTAAACAGACACTTCACCAAAGAAGATATACACATGGCAAGTAAACACATGAAAAGATGCTCAACATCATATGTCACCAGGGAACTGCAAATTTACACAACAAGGAGATACCACTTCATGCGTAAATTAAAATGACTTAAATTCAGAACACTGACATCAAATGCTGGAGAGGATGTGGAGCAACAGGAACTCATTCAGTGTAGGCAGGAATGCAAAATGGTACAGCCACTTTGGAAGCCAACTGGCAATTTCTTACAAAGCTAATCATACTGTTATCACACAATTCAGCAATTGCGCTTCTTGATATTTACCCAAATGAACTGAAAACTAATGTTCACATAAAAACCTGCATGTGGATGTTTAAAGCAGCATTTTATTTTTAAGATTTATTTATTTGCTTATGGCTGTGCTGGGCCTTCATTTGCTGCACGTGGGCTTTCTCTAGTTGTGGCAAGCAAGGTTTACTCAGTAATTGCAGCTCATGGGTTCTAGATCACTGGCTCAGTAATTGTGGCTTGTGGGCTTATTTGTCCCATGGCATATGCAATCTTTCTGGACCGAAGATCAAATCCATGTCCTTTGCTTCAGCAGGCAGATTCTTTACCACTGAACCACCAGGGAGGCCAAGCCCCCAAAGCAGCTTTATTCATAATTGCCAAAACTTAGAAATAACCAAGTTGTCCTTCAATAGATGAATGATTAAATGAACTGTGGTATACTAGATAACAAAATACTATCCAGCATTAAAAAGAATTAAGCTATCAAACCATGAAAAGACATGGAATAATCTTAAATGCAAGTCACTTAGTGAAAGAGTGAATACAAGGAGTACCTGAGAACGCTGTACTTTCCATTCAATTTTTCTGTGGACCTAAAATGGCTCTTAAAAATAAAGTGTTCAACTTCCTTTTAGTTTCTCTGACAAATAACAATCAATAAATCATAAAATATACTTTCATATTTCAAGGAAATAAAGAGGTATGTGTCTGGTGGGGGGAATCTTAATATTTTTCTTCTATGATTTGTGTGGTTAGTGTCATATCTAAGAAATCTATGCTTTTTTTCTTTGGAAGGTTACTAATAACCCACGTATTTTCTCCTATGTTGTTCTCTAGAACTTTTATAGTTTTAGATTTTAGATTTAAAGATATGATCTATTTTGAGTAATTCTTGACTGTAATCTGAGGTATGGATTGAAAATAATTTTCTTACATATGAATATATAATTTTTCCTGCCTTCTTTCCATTGAATTGCATTTGCATCTTGGTTGAAAATCAACTGTCTTTTAATAATACATATATATATATATATATGTATGTATATTTCCAGACTTTCTATTCTCTTGCATTGATCGATGTATCTATTATTTCGCCAATACTATACTATCTTAACTGAAACAGTTTTAAAATAAATCTTGAAATCACATACAATGAATGTTTCAGATTGAATCTTCTTTTTCAAAACTGTTACAGATACTCTATTTCATTTGCCTTTCCATCACTGGAAATTTTAAAATCAGCTTATCAACTTCTACCTAAAGAATCCTGTTGGATTTGATTGATGTTACATTGAATCTATAGTTCAAACTGGAAAGATTTGATATCCTAATAATATTGAAGCTTCATATTCAAGAACACTGTATGACTCTCTATGTAGTTCTTCTTTGATTTTATTCATCAGTTTCTTAGTTTACAGCACACAGATTCCACATGTATTTTTTTGAGATTTATACCTATTATAATTTTTGTACTTTTTCAAATAGTACTGATCTTTAATTTTAATTTCCTACCATTTGTTGTTAATACATAAAATATAATTGAATTTTATATATTGACCTTGTATCCTAAAACCCTGCTACACCGACTTTTTAGTTCTAATAATCCTTTTGTAAATTCTTTGGGATTTTCCTCATAGTTATTCATGTCACCTACAAATAGAATGGAGAAGAAAATGGCAACCTACTCCAGTAATCTTGCCTGGAAAATCCCATGGATGGAGGAGCCTGGTAAACTACAGTACATGAGGTCACAAAGAGTCGGACACGACTGAGCGACTTCACCTTCACTTTTCACAAATAGAATACAGTTCTTTCTTTCCAGGTTTTATAAACTCTATCGTTTTCCTGGCTTATTTCACTGACTTGAATCTGGAAAAAAATTGAATAGAAGTGGTGCCAGTGGACATTCTTGCCTTGTCTCTGATCTTACAGGGAAAGCAGTCAGTCTTTTGCCATTAAGCATGACATTAGCTATAAGTTTACTGTAGCTGCCCTTTATCAGGTTGAGGAAGTTCCCTTCTGTTCCTAGTTTGCCAAAGTTTTTATTATGAGTGAATGCTGAATCTTTTCTCCATCTATTAAGATGGTTGTAGCTTTTCTTAATCTGTTAATATAGTGAATTACAGTGGTTAATTTTCAAATGTTGAACTACTCCTGCTTTTTTAAGATAAATCTCTTTTTCATGGTATGCTATCCTATTTATATGCTGATAAACTTGATTGGCTAATATTATGTTGAGGATTTGCCTGCTCTGGACATTTCATGCAAATGGAATCATACAGTATGTGTTCTTTTATGACTGACTCTCTTCATTTAGTGGGGCTTTCCAGGTGATGCTAGTGGTAAAGAACTCACCTGCCAATGCAGGAGATTTAAGAGACATGGGTTCAATCCCTGGGTTGGGAAGATCCCCTCAACGAGGAGGGCAAGGCAACCCACTCAGTATTCTTGCCTGAAGAATCCCACGGACAGAGCCTGGCAGGCTACAGTCCCTGGGGTCACATAAGAGTCGGACGCAACTTAGCAACAAACTAAACAACAAAAATATTCCATTAAATGGGATATACCACTTTTTGTTTATGAATCCTTTAACTGATGGACATTTGAGTTGTTTCATAAATTATGTTTCCATAAACATTTATGTATACATGTTTATATGGACATATGTTTTCACGTCTCTTGGGTATATACCTATACCCAAGCAGAACTGTTGGGTCATATGATAAGTATATATAACATTTTGAAAAACTTCCACTGTTTTCAAAATGGCTGCACTATTTTATATTTCCACAAGCAGTGTATAAAGATTCCAATTTCTCCACATCCTGATCAATACTACTTATTTTCTGTAACTTTTAATTGTATTTAGCTTTTAAATGTTTGTTTAAAATACCATATATTTCTATCATATAATCCATGTATTTCCAAGAGAATTTTTGTATGGCTTGTTTAATTATCACAAGGTCAATAAATTCATAAACTGTTAATGAAATACTACAAAATTCAAATATAAATGTCTATAACCTGTGTTAAATAAATAAAATTCTCCACTCCAAAATAGTTTTCTAAACTAATCTCAAAGATGGGCACTTCCCTAGTGGTCCAGAATCTGCCTGCCAATGCAAGAGACACAAGTACAATCCCTGGTCCGGGAAGATCCCACATGCCACAGGGCAACTGAGCCCATGTGCCACAACTACTGAGCCTGCACTCTAGAGCCTGTGAGCCACAATTATTGAGCCCATATACTGCAGCTACTGAAATCTGCATGCCTGGAGCCCATGCTCTGCAACAAGAGAAGCCACCACAATGAGAAACCTGCACATCGCAACAAAGAGCAGCCCCTGCTCACCACAACCAGAAGAAGCCCAAGCACAAAAGCAAAGACCCAACACAGCCAAGAATTATAATAGTCCTGGCAGCCTAGTTGGGAGGGAAGTTTGGGGGAGAGTGGATACATGTGTATGTATGGCTGAGTCCCTTTGCTGTTCACTTGGAACTATCACAACATTGTTTATTAACTGGCTATATCCCAATACAAAATTAAAACAATTTTTAAAAAAATCTCAAGGTTAAAGATCAGTGTGTCACTAAAGAACATGTTGCTGAAAAACTAGCCAGATCTAAATTCATGATGACATATATATATATATATATATATATATATATGTGCTCAATCACTCAGTTGTATCCGACTCTTTGCAACCCCATGGACTGTAGCCCATCAGGCTCCTCTATCCATGGGATTTTCCAGGCAAGAATATTTCCTACACTAATATATATATACATATATGTAAATTTTGACCAGAACTTTATTCCCCAACCTAATTAATATTTATACTTTTTTTCCCAAAAGGCTAAACCATTTTTTCCAGCTGTATTAAGGTACAACTGACAAATACAAATTCTATATTTTAAGTTACACAATTTGATATATGTATATATTGAGAAATTATTACCACAATCAAGCTAATGATCACATCCAATAGCTCATATAGTTGCCCTTTGTGTGTGTGTGGTGAAAATGCTTAAGATCTACTCTCTTAGCCAATAAAACTGTAAGACATTGATGAAAGAAACAGAAGAAGACACAAATAAATGGAAAGATTTCCCATGTTTGTGCACTGGAAGAAGTAACATTGTTAAAATGACATACTACTAAAAGCAATCCAGAGATTCAATGCAATCCCCAAGAAAATTCCAATGGCATTTTTCACAGAAACGGAAAAAGCTATCCTAAAATTCATATGGAACCACAAAAGATTCCAAATATCAAAGCAAACTTGAGGAAGAACAATGTTCAAGGTATCAAATCTTCTTCTTTCAAACTATATTACAAAGCTATAGTAATCAAAACAGTGTAGTTCTGGCTAATATTACACTTGAAAAACATCACACTTTTATCATTTTGCCCTCATCTCCTTAATAGCATAAAATGACTATCTTGATTCTTTACACCTTCAAACCATCATGTCAGCAATTATTTTTCCTCTCAAGATTTCTGATGCTGAAATGCATGGCCTCTGATTTCAACTATCATTTTGATCAAAGCTAAATCAGGAATATGTTGGTCTTATAATTTTATTTATAAATTAATATCCAAGAAATAGAAATTTTTAACAAGGACCAACTACCAATTTACCCCATCAAATTTTTTAAAAATTAATATCCAGCATTATGAAGGATCCCAAAAGACAGTTATTCTGACTCAGAAGGTGGAAATTTAAACTAATACAAAGTTTCTGAAGGATAATTTGTAAACACAATTTAACAGTTTTCAGAAAGTACAAATCCTTTGATCCAGCAATTCTTCTAGGAATTTGTGCAAAGGAAATAATGAGAAGTGTGGTCAAAATTTTATGCATAAAAATGTTCATCTTTATAATGAAAAATAAGGAAATTTTTACATAGTTAAAAATGTGGAGTGATCAAAGGTTAAGTACAATACAACCTATTTGTGTGATGCAATATTATGTGGCAGAATAAAAATCATGGTTTCAATTAAATTTTAATGGCTTGAGAAAAGTTTATGATATATTTTGACAAAAACACAACAAATAAAAATACATATTGTGTGTTCCTCGCTTACTGAGATAAGACAGAGACCTATAGAACTAAACATACCACCAGTGATAAGTCATTCATGTCATTCATGGGTAGAAGAATTGTGGGCAGTTTTTAATGGAGTGTGTGTATGTATGTGTGTATGTGGGTGTGTGTGCGCATACACATGAATGAGCACGTGGATGTATTTTTTAAGTTTTTTGCAGTGAATGTGTCTTAGTTTCACAGTGATAATGAAAGTGATATACAGAAGTGTTTTAAATTTCACCTCTGTTTAAAGCCAGCTTTTTTTTTTTTATTTTACTGCACAGCCATAAGTGTCTCCTTCATGAATACATCATTTTGCTTTCTCCAAAAGCTGCAAAAAGTGATAGATAATGAGAAGCTTATTTGTAGTAATAATGTATCAGTTCCACTTAGGCAACCAGCTCACAGAACTTTTCCCTATGGCAAAACAAAAATGTCATACACAGAGGCATTACAATGTTTATGCTAACTCTGGCATTTTACACACTTGAACTCATTATTATTCTCATTAATTTTGTGATTGTTAATAGCACTGCTATTTACATGATGACTTAACCTTTGCAGATTTCAATCAAAGGTTTCAAAACTTAATGGAGAATGTGTCTAGAATGTAAGAGGATGTATCTCTGAGTGATTTTCCCCAGCAGGAAGCATGTTTTGATCCTCAATATACTTAAAAGACTGGGATACCTAGCTAGAGAGGTAAGGAAACAATTATTTTATCAGTAAAGGTATAGAAATTACAGATGACTAATTGGCTTTCTATATGTAATGTCAAAATATGTATCAATGAAAACAACCGACAAGGGTGTTTTCTAGATGTTCCCTTTTATGTAGGTGATCTTAAAATAAGTGTGTTAATCAATCCTCTTTGTGTTAATCAAAGAGTCATGTCCTACTCTTTGCAACCCCATGGACTGTAGCCCACCCGGCTCTTCTGTCCATGGAATTCTCCAAGCAAGAGGATCTTCCCAACCCAGGGATTGAACCCAAGTCTCCTGCATTGTGAGCGGATTCTTTACCAGCTGAGGTACCAGGGAAGCCCAATCTTAAAATAAAGCAAGGAGTAAAAACTTTTTTAAACAAAGATTTTTGTTTTATAGCAAAAGCTGTTCGAGGCATAAATATGAGCAGGATAAACTGTAAATTTCCAAGGAAAAAAATACAAAAGATTCTAGTGTTCACTTTTGCCAGCTGATGGTTCAAGCTATCTTGAGAAGTCATTTTATCCTTGGTCACAGAACTGTCCATTAGTCTGTGTCAGCTGCATTTCTGTATAGCTGTGTATCGTTTTACAAGCATTGTTAAAGTCATTATATGTAATAAGCATAAAAGCAGTAAGAACTATTATATCTTCCATGTTTTGCTATACTTTACAACAATTTATAAGGTAGATAATAGCTTGTTTAAAAAAAATCATCTGATGGCAAAAATCTGCAAGTCTGACAAAATATTCTGTTGCTAAGGTCCTGTCTGTCTCCTGGGGGGCATCCTATCTGTTTCCTGAGGGGCATCCTGTCTGCTTGCTGGAGGGGGGGAGGATCCTGTCTGTTTCCTGGGGGGTGTCCTGTCTGTTTCCTGGGGTGCCTCTTGTCTGTTTCCTGGAGTGCATCCTGTCTGTTTCCTGGGGGGCATCCTGTCTGTTTCCTGGGGGAAGATCCTGTTTCCTGGGGGGTGTCCTGTCTGTTTCCTGAGGTGCCTCTTGTCTGTTTCCTGGGGGGCGTCCTGTCTTGTTTCCTGGGGGGCGTCCTGTCTGTTTCCTGGGGGGGCATCCTGTCTGTTTCCTGGGGGGTGTCCTGTCTGTTTCCTGGGGGGCATCCTGTCTGTTTCCTGGGGGGCGTCCTGTCTGTTTCCTGGGGGGGGAATCCTGTTTTCTTGGGGGTGTCCTGTTTCCTGGGGTGCCTCTTGTCTGTTTCCTGGGGTGCCTCTTGTCTGTTTCCTGGGGTGCATCCTGTCTGTTTCCTGGGGGGCATCCTGTCTGTTTCCTGGGGGGGGGGGGATCCTGTCTGTTTCCTGGGGGCTGTCCTGTGTGTTTCCTGGGGTGCCTCTTGTCTGTTTCCTGGGGTGCATCCTCTTTCCTGGGGGTATCCTGTTTCCTGGGGGCATCCTGTTTCCTGGGGGGCATCCTGTCTGTTTCCTGGGGTGCCTCTTGTCTGTTTCCTGGGGTGCCTCTTGTCTGTTTCCTGGGGTGCGTCCTGTTTCCTGGGGGGCATCCTGTCTGTTTCCTAGGGGGCATCCTGTCTGTTTCCTGGGGGGTGTCCTGTGTGTTTCCTGGGGTGCCTCTTGTCTGTTTCCTGGGGTGCATCCTGTTTCCTGGAGGCATCCTGTCTGTTTCCTGGGGGGCATCCTGTGTGTTTCCTGGAGTGCCTCTTGTCTGTTTCCTGGGGTGTGTCCTGTCTGTTTCCTGGGGGGCATCCTGTCTGTTTCCTAGGGGGCATCCTGTCTGTTTCCTGGGGGGCGTCCTGTGTGTTTCCTGGGGTGCCTCTTGTCTGTTTCCTGGGGTGCGTCCTGTTTCCTGGGGGCATCCTGTCTGTTTCCTGGGGGGCATCCTGTCTGTTTCCTGGGGTGTGTCCTGTTTCCTGGGGGCATCCTGTCTGTTTCCTGGGGTGAGTCCTGTCTGGGGGCATCCTGTCTGTTTCCTGGGGGGCATCCTGTTTCCTGGGGTGCGTCCTGTTTCTGGGGAGCATCCTGTCTGTTTGCAGTTCCCAGGAATCAGCCCTGCAGAGCTTTCACTCTGCAGTGGCAGTACATTCACAGAAAGTGAAAGTGAAATTGTTGGTCGCTCAGTTATGTCCAAGGACTGTACTTCTTCAGGCTCCTCTGTCCATGGAATTCTGCAGGCAAGAGTACTGGAATGGGTAGCCATTCCCCTCTCCAGGGGATCTTCCTGTCCCAGGGATCGAACCCAGGTCTCCCACATTGCGGACATATTCTTTCCCTCTAAGCCACCAGGGAAGTCACCAGAGAAACCTTCACAGAGCAGCAAATTCAGTTTTCCCTGAACTTGCAAACCTCTCTCTCCCCATAGAGACATCAAAATCAACTGGCCCTCTCCTCCTTCAAGTCAGGGTCCTGGGCCCACAAGGCTCCCTGTTTCAAACTCAGAACCACCCACCAGTCCAATAGTATCATCTTCTCAGAGGTCTGAGGTGCAGCTCCAAAGGACTTCTCCTCTAAGTGACCTCAGCCAAGGGCTGGGAGCAGCTGCCTACAGTTGCTGATTTTTGGTCTTTTTACATTCAACTACTAATAACTATGCCAAAGCCTTTGACTGTGTGGATCACAATAAACTGTGGAAAATTTTGAGAAAGGTGGGAATACCAGACCACCTGACCTGCCTCTTGAGAAACCTATATGCAGGTCAGGCAGCAACAGTCAGAACTGGACATGGAACAACAGACTGGTTCCAAGTAGGAAAAGGAGTACGTCAAGGCTGTATATTGTCACCCTGCTTATTTAACTTCTATCCAGAGTACATCATGAGAAATGCTAGGCTGGAAGAAGCATAAGCTGGAATCAAGATTGCTGGGAGAAATATGAATAACCTCAGATATGCAGATGAAATCACCCTTATGGCAGAAAGTGAAGAGGAACTAAAAGCCCTCTTGATGAAAGTGAAAGAGGAGAGTGAAAAAGTTGGCTTAAAGCTCAACATCCAGAAAACTAAGATCATGGCATCTGGTCCCATCACTTCATGGGAAATAGATGGTGAAACAGTGGAAACAGTGTCAGACTTTATTTTTTTGGGCTCCAGAATCACTGCAGATGGTGATTGCAGCCATGAAATTAAAAGACACTTACTCCTTGGAAGGAAAGTTATGACCAACCTAGACAGCATATTCAAAAGCAGAGACATTACTTTGCCGGCTAAGGTCCATCTAGTCAAGGCTATGGTTTTCCCAGTGGTCATGTGTGGATGTGAGACTTGGACTGTGAAGAAAGCTGAGCGCCGAAGAATTGATGCTTTTTGAACTGTGGTGTTGGAGAAGACTCTTGAGAGTCCCTTGGACTGTAAGGAGATCCAACCAGTCCATTCTGAAGGAGATCTGTCCTGGGTGTTCTTTGGAAGGAATGATGCTGAAGCTGAAACTCCAGTATTTTGGCCACTTCATGCGAAGAGTTGACTCAGTGGAAAAGACTCTGCTGCTGGTAGGGATTGGGGGCAGGAGGAAGAGGGGATGACAGAGGATGAGATGGCTGGATGTCATCACTGACTCAATGGACGTGAGTTTGAGTGAACTCCAGGAGTTGGTGATGGACAGGGAGGCCTGGCGTGCTGTGATTCATGGGGTCGCAAAGAGTCGGACACGACTGAGTGACTGAACTGAACTGATTAATAACATTATAGTGCTTCCCTAGTGGCTTAGCAGTAAAGAATCCACCTGCAATGCAGGAGAAGCAGGTTCAATTCCTGGGTAAGGAAGATCCCCTGGAGAAGAAAATGGCAAATTATTCCAGTATTCTTGCCTGGGAAATCCCATGGACAGAGGAGCCTGGAGCGTTACAGTCCGTGGGGTCGCAAAAAGAGTCAGACGTGACTGAGCAAGTCAACAAGAATCAATAACATTTATGGAGAGAGGCTTCTTTGGTGGCTCAGTTGATCAAGAGACTGCCTGCAATGTGGGAGACCCAGGTTCAAGCCCTGGGTTGGGAAGATCCCTGGAGAAGGAAATTGCAACCCACTTCAGTATGCTTTCCTGGAGAATCCCATGGACAGAGGAGCCTGGTTGGGCTACAGTCCATGGGGTCAACAAAGAGTTGGACATGACTGAGTGACTAACACACACCTATTGAACAAGCCTTTGCTAAGTCACTTCAGTCATGTCCAACTCTTTGCAACCCCATAGGCTATAGCCTACCAGGCTTCTCTGTCCATGGGATTTTTCAGGCAAGAATACTGGAGTGGATTGCCACGCCGTCCTCCAGGGGATCTTCCCAAATCAAAGACTGAACCTGTACCTCTTATGTCTCCTGCATTAGTAGGTGAATTCTTTACCATTATTGCCACCTAGGAAGTCTTTATATTATATGAAATTCTTTTGGTTCAAATAGCTGGTGTGTATAGAGCTTTATACCAAGGTCACAGTACAAAAATCTGAGGAACCGATGAAGCTCCATAGCAACTGTTGCCATGAGCCTCTGGATTTAAACCAGCCAGTTCCCTGACCCCATATTAGGTAAAATACTTTTCCAATTACACACCCTATAGCATCCTAACCAATCACCTAATGCCACCATTCCAATAGGAATCTTCTTTGTCTTGAGGCTATAAAAATTGACTATTAGCGTCTTGCTCTCTAATAAACTTTATTCTCCACTCATTTGCTCATTGTGCCCCATGTCTGCTTGGACCACAACAGCGTGGTTTCTATTTCCAAATGTGACTTTGTCTTAGTCAGTTTGGGCTGCTATTACAAGTGACCATAATCTGGGTGACTGAAACAACAAATATGTGTTAATATTGCTCATGGTTGTAGACACTAAAGAGAAGGTGCCGGCACAGTCAGGTTCTAGCAGGAGTCCTCTTCTAGGTTGCTGAAGAAGTTACAGCTGCTAATATTGTAGCCGCACATGGCAACAAGAGACCTGGCTAGTTCTCTAGCCTCTTCTAACCCCATTCATGAGGGCCTCATCCTCATGATCTAATCGTTTCCCAAGGGCCCCACTTTCAAATACTGTCACATTAGGGCATCAGAATTTCAATGTACAAATCTTGGGAGGGGATGCAAACATTCAATTCATGGCAAAACCTAACTGATACAGAAAAGAATTTGGCAATATTTAGCAAAAGTAACATGGATTTACCCATTGACCCATCAATACCACTGCTAGTACTCTATGCAAAAAATATACAGTCTTTCTTTGAAAGACTATTTATCTTAGCAAAGACTGGAGACAAAAATGTTTACCAATGGTACATACACATAACAGGATATTATAAAGTCATAAAAATGAATGGGAAAAGGCACTATTACCACTATGGAGTGATCTCCATGATACATGGTTGGGCAAAAAAATAAAAGCAAGAGGGATAAAATGTGTGTAGGTTGCTGTTATTTGTCTAAGAAAGGAAAGAATAAGAAAATAGTCATATATTTACTTTTGTTAAATTAAGTGGAAGGATAAACAAACAAACAACAACAACAACAACAACAAACCAGGATACCCATTGGAGGTAGTAAGAATAGGCTGAAGAAGACAGGGACAGAACCTAGACTTCTCTGGATATACCGGGTTTCATAGATTTGACTTTACACCCACCTTGAGGGTGTATATGTGGAATGGGTCCCCACACCAACAAGCAATTCTTCAACACCAGCTAGCCACCCTATAATCAACTGCACACTGCCAGTCCCTGGACACAGCATCAGGTCCCATGGATTAAGGGCTCTGTCCTAAAAGACTGTCCCTGCCCCTAACACCCCAACTTTGGGTGCCAGTCACAACCCACTCCCCTGGTGGCTCAGAGGGTAAAGAATCTGCCTGCAGTGAAGGAGATTGCAGTTTGATCCCCAGGTTAGGAAGATTCCCCTGGAGGAGGGAAGGGCAACCCACTCCAGTATTCCTGCCTGGAGAATCCCCATGGACAGAGAACCCTGGCAGGGCTACAGTCCAGGTGGTTGGACACAACTGAGTGGCTTTCACTGTTTCACTTTCACAAGTCAGGGTTATCATCTGTGCTTCTGACCAAACGACAATAGATGGGAGGATCCAACAACCTCCCAATTCAATTAATTTTCTAGAATGACTCACAGAACTCAGAGGAACATTTTACTTCCTAGATCACCAGTTTTTTACAAAAGGATATAATTCAAGAACAGCCAGATGGAAGAGAGGCACAGGGCATGGTAAGGGGAAAGGGCACAGAGCCTCTATGCTCTCTCCAGGCACATCAGTCTTCCCAAACCTCCACGTGTCCACCAACCAGGAGGCTCTTCAAATCCTGCCCCTTTGGGGTTTTATGGAGGTTTTATTACAGACAGAGGATTGATTAAATCTTTGGCTGTGACTTACTCAACCTCCAGCCCCTCCCCCCTCCCTGAAAGTCAAGGGGTGGGACTGAACATTCCAAACCTAATCACAGGTTTGCACCTGGGCTATCAGGTCCCATCCTTACGTGCTTTCCCAAAGCCACTCCATTAACATAACACACCAGATGGTCAACACCAAAATCAGACTGATTATATTCTTTGCAGCCAAAGATGGAGAAGCTCTATACAGACAGCAAAAACAAGACCAGGAGCTGACTGTGGATCAGATCATGAACTCCTTATTGCCAAATTCAGACTTAAATTGAAGAAAGTGGGGCAAACCACTAGACCATTCAGGTATGACCTAAATCAAATCCCTTATGATTATACAGTGGAAGTGAGAAAGAGATTTCAGGGACTACATCTGATAGACAGAGTACCTGATGAACTATGGACTGAGGTTCGTGACATTGTACAGCAGACAAGGATCAAGACCAACCCCATGGAAAAGAAATGCAAAAAAGCAAAATGGCTGTCTGAGGAGGCCTTACAAATAGCTGTGAAAAGAGAAGTGAAAGCAAAGGGGAAAAGGAAAGATACAAGCATCTGAATGCAGAGTTCCAAAGAATAGCAAGAGATAAGAAAGCCTTCCTCAGAGATCAATGCAAAGAAACACAGGAAAACAACAGAATGGGAAAGACTAGAGATCTCTTCAAGAAAATTAGAGATACCAAGGGAACATTTCATGCAAAGATGGGCTCGATAAAGGACAGAAATGGTATGGACCTAACACAAGCAGAAGATATTAAGAAGAGGTGGCAAGAATATGCAGAACTGTACAAAAAACAGCTTCACAACCCGGATAATCATGATGGTGTGATCACTAATCTAGAGCCAGACATCCTGGAATGTGAAGTCAAGTGGGCATCACTATGAACAAAGCTAGTGGAGGTGATGGAATTCCAGTTAAGCTATTTCAAATCCTGAAAGAGGATGCTGTTAAAGTGCTGCACTCAATTTGCCAGCAACTTTGGAACACTCAGCAGTGGCCACAGAACTGGAAAAGGTCAGTTTTTATTCCAATCCCAAAGAAAGGCAATGCCAAAGAATGCTCAAACTACCGCACAATTGCACTCATCTCACGTGCTAGTAAAGTAATGCTCAAAATTCTCCAAGTCAGGCTTCAGCAGTATGTGACCTGTGAAATTCTAGATGTTCAAGCTGGATTTAGAAAAGGCAGAGGAACCAGAGAACAAATTGCCAACATCTGCTGGATCATCGAAAAAGCAAGAGAGTTCCAGAAAAACATCTACTTCTGCTTTATTGACTATGCCAAAGCCTTGGACTGTGTGGATCACAATAAACTGTGGAAAATTCTGAGAGAGATGGGAATACCAGACCACCTGACCTGCCTCTTGAGAAACCTATATGCAGGT
The DNA here is from genome assembly GCF_023091745.1 of Budorcas taxicolor. Lineage (NCBI taxonomy): Eukaryota > Metazoa > Chordata > Mammalia > Artiodactyla > Bovidae > Budorcas > Budorcas taxicolor. The sequence continues at coordinate 14,696,343 of NC_068917.1, read as the reverse complement.
CAGGAAGCAACAGTTAGAACTGGACATGGAAAAACAGACTGGCTCCAAATAGGAAAAGGAGTACGTCAAGGCTATATATTGTCACCCTGCTTATTTAACTTCTATGCAGAGTACATCATGAGAAACACTGGGCTGGAAGAAGCACAAGCTGGAATCAAGATTACTGGGAGAAATATCAATAGCCTCAGATATGCAGATGACACCACCCTTATGGCAGAAAGTGAGGAACTAAAAAGCCTCTTGATGAAAGTGAAAAAGGAGTGAAAAAGTTGGCTCAAAGCTCAACATTCAGAAAACAAAGATTATGGCATCTGGTCCCATCACTTCATGGGAAATAGATGGTGAAACAGTGGAAACAGTGTCAGACTTTATTTTGGGGGGCTCCAAAATCACTGCAGATGGTGATTGCAGCCATGAAATTAAAAGACACTCCATGGAAGGAAAGTTATGACCAACCTAGACAGCATATTGAAAAGCAGAGACATTACTTTGCCAACAAAGGTCTGTCTAGTCAAGGCTATGGTTTTCCCAGTGGTCATGTATGGATGTGAGACTTGGACTGTGAAAAAAGCTGAGCACCAAAGAATTGATGCTTTTGAACTGTGGTGTTGGAGAAGACGCTTGAGAGTCCCTTGGACTGCAAGGAGATCCAACCAGTCCATCCTAAAGGAGATCAGTCCTGGGTGTTCTTTGGAAGGCATGATGCTGAAGCTGAAACTCCAGTATTTTGGCCACCTCATGCGAAGAGTTGACTCATTGGAAAAGACCCTGATGCTGGGAGGGATTGGGGGCAGGAGGAAGAGGGGACGACAGAGGATGAGATGGCTGGATGGTATCACCGACTTGATGGACATGAGTCTGAGTGAACTCTGGGCATTGGTTGGACAGGGAGGCCTGGAGTGCTGTGATTCACAACGTGGCAAAGAGTTGGACACGACTGAGTGACTGAACCGAACTGAATTGATGTACGCTCTAATCACTCAGGAAATGCCAAGGGTTTTAGGAGCTCTGTGCCAGAAACAGGGACAAAGACCAAATACATATTTCTTATTACAAATACTATCAAAGCTTTGAAACCTTAAAGTAATTTAAATAATCACAATAAAATTAAATACTCTAAATGATATATTTTGCAAACAATAAACAAAGTCTCTATATACTGAAAAGGCATTGTTTCCACAAAGACCAATCCAACAGCAATGAGGACCCCTCAGTTCAGTTCAGTCACTCAGTCCTGTCTGACTCTTTGCAGTCCCATGGACTGCAGCACGCCAGGCCTCATTGTCCATCACCAACTCCCAGAGTTTACTCAAACTCATGTCCATTGAGTCAGTGATGGCATCCAACCACCTCACCCTCTGTCATCCCCTTCTCCCCCTGCCTTCAATCTTGCCCAGCATCAGGGTCTTTTCAAATGAGTCATTTCTATGCATCAGGTGGCCAAAGTATTGGAGTTTCAGCTTCAGCATCAGTCCTTCCAAAGAATATTCAGGAATGATTTCCTTTAGGATGGACTGGTTGGATCTCCTTGCAGTCCAAGGGACTCTTGAGAGTCTTCTCCAATACCACAGTTCAAAAGCATCAATTCTTCAGTGCTCAGCTTTCTTTATAGTCCAACCCTCATATCCATACATGACTACTGGAAAAACCATAGCTTTAACTAGACAGACTTTTGTTGGCAAAGAAATATTTCTGCTTTTTAATACATTGTCTAGATTTGTCATAGCTTTTCTTCCGAGGAGCCAGGGTCTTTTAATTTCATGGCTTCAGTCACCATCACAGTGATTTCGGAGCCCCGAAAAATAAAGTCTGTCACTGTTTCCATTGTTTCCCCATCTATTTCCCATGAAGTGATGGGACCAGATGCCATGATTTAGTTTTCTGAAAGTTTAGTTTTAAACCAACTTTTTCACTCTCTTCTTTCACTTTCATCAAGAGGCTCTTTAGTTCTTCTTCACTTTCTGCCATAAGGGTGGAGTCATCTGCATATCTGAGGTTATTCATATTTCTCCCAGTAATCTTGATTCCAGTTTGTGCTTCATCTAGCCCAGTGTTTCTAATGATGTGCTCTGCATAGAAGTTAAATAAGCAGGGTGACAATATACAACCTTGATGTATTCCTTTTCCTATTTGGAACCAGTCTGTTGTTCCATGTCCAGTTCTAACTGTTGCTTCCTGACCTCCATACAGATTTCTCAAGAGGCAGGTTAGGTGATCTGGTATTCCCATCTCTCTCAGAATTTTCCACAGTTTGTTGTGATCCACACAGTCAAAGGCTTTGGCACAGTCAATAAAGCAGAAGAAGATTTTTTTTCTGGAACTCTCTTGCTTTTTCTATGATCCAACAGATGTTGACAATCTGATCTCTGGCTCCTCTGTCTTTTCTAAATCCAGCTTGAACATCTGGAAGTTCACAGTTCATGTAACTAGTGAAGCTTGACTTGGATAATTTTGAGCAATACTCTGCTAGCGTGTGAGATGAGTACAACTGTGTGGTAGTTTGAGCATTCTTTGGCATTGCCTTTCTTTGGGATTGGAATGAAAACTGACCGCTTCCAGTCCTGTGGCCACTGCTGAGTTTTCCAAATTTGCTGGCATATGGAGTGCAGCACTTTCACAGTGTTAGGATTTGAAATAACTCAACTGGAATTTCATCACCTCCACTAGCTTTGTTCATAGTGATGCTTTCTAAGGCCCACTTGACTTCACATTCCAGGATGTCTGGCTCTAGGTGAGTGATCATACCATTGTGATTATCTGGGTCATGAAAATCTTTTCTGCATAGTTCTTCTGCGTATTCTTGCTACCTCTTCTTAATATCTTCTGCTTCTCTTATGTTCATACCATTTCTGTCCTTTATGGTGCCCATCTTTGCATGAAATGTTCCTTTGGTATCTCTAATTTTTTTGAAGAGATCTCTAGTCTTTTCTCTTCTATTATTTTCCTCTATTTCTTTGCACTGATCATTGAGGAAAGGTTTTTTCTCTCTCCTTACTATTCTTTATAACTCTGCATTCAAATGGGTATATCTTTCCTTTTCTCCTTTGCCTTTAGCATCTCTTCTTTTCACAGCTTTTTGTAATGCCTCCTCAGACAACCATTTTGCCTTTTTGTATTTCTTTTTCTTTGGAATGGTCTTGATATCTGCCTCCTGAACAATGTCATGAACCTCCTCATAGTTCTTCAAGCACTCTATCAGATCTAATCCCTTAAATCTATTTGTCACTTTCACTGTATAATCATTCAGGGATTTGATTTAGGTCATACCTGAATGGTCTAGTGGTTTTCCCTACTTTCTTCAATTTAAGTCTGAATTTGGCAATAAGGAGTTCATGATCTGAGCCACAGTCAGCTCCCAGTCTGGAGCGGAGGCTGCATGGAGCTGGAGTGACCTTGAGGAGATACCCTGTGTCCAAGAGCAAAGCAGAAGCCCCAGCAAGATGGTAGGAGGGGCAAAATCACGTTTAGAATCAAACCCCATATCTGCCAGAGACACTCAGAGGGCTCAGACAAACCTTGTGCACACCGGACCCAAAGACCCCACAGAGACTGAGACAGAACTGTGTTTGAGTGTCTCCTGGGGAGGTACAGGTCAGCAGTGGACTGCTGCAGGGGCAGGGAGGCTGGGTGCAACAGACCTGGGTATGGCATAAGCCCTCTTGGAGGAGGTTGCTATTAACCCCACCATAGATCTGCCAGACCTTACACAGGACTGGGGAAATAGATGCTTGGAGGGCACAAACAGAACCTTGTGCACACCAGGACCCAGGAGAAAGGAGCAGTGACCCCACAAGAGACTGACCCAGACTTGCCTGTGAGTGTGCAGGAGTCTCTGGCAGAGGCGTGGGTCGGCTGTGGTCTGCTTCAGGGTCGGGGGCACTGAGTGTGGCAGTGCCTGCATGGGACTTTTGAAGGAGGTCGTCATTGTCTTCATTACCTCCACCATAGTTTGGCCCCAGGTAAGTAATAGCGAGGGAACACAGCCCCACTCATGAATAAGAAATTAGATTAAAGATTTACTGAGCATGGTCCCGCCCATCAGAACAAGACCCAGTTTCCCCCTCAGTCAGTCTCTCCCATCAGGAAGCTGCCGTAAGCCTCCTATCCTTCTCCATCAGAAGGCAGACAGATGGAAAACCACAATCACAGAAAACTAACCAATCTGATCACATGAACCACAGCCTTGTCTAACTCAATGAAACTATGAGCCATGCTGTGTAGGGCCACCCAAGACAAACAGGTCATGGTGGAGAGTTCTGACAAAACATGGTTCGCTGGAGAAGGGAATGGCAAACCACTTCAGTATTCTTGCCTTGAGAACCCCATGAACAGTAGGAAAAGGCAAAAAGATAGGACACTGAAAGATGAACTCCCAGGTCGGCAGGTGCCCAATATGCTACTGGAGATCAGTGGAGAACTAACTCCAGAAAGAATGAGGGGACAGAGCCAAAGCAAAAACAACACCCAGTTGTGGATGTGACTGGTGATAGAAACAAGGTCCAATGCTGTAAAAAGCAATGTTGCATAGGAACCTGGAATGTTAGATCCACGAATCAAGGCAAATTGGAAGTGGTCAAACAGGAGATGGAAAGAGTGAACACTGACATTTTAGGAATCAGTGAACTAAAATGGACTGGAATGGGTGAATTTAACTCAGATGAGCATTATATCTACTACTGTGGGCAAGAATCCCTTAGAAGAAATGGAGTAGCCATCATAGTCAACCAAAGAGTCCAAAATGCAGTACTGGGATGCAATCTCAAAAATGACAGAATGACCTCTGTTTGTTTCCAAGGCAAACCAAGTAATCCAAGTCTATGCCCCAACAAGTAATGCTGAAGAAGCTGAAGTTGAACGGTTCTATGAAGACCTACAAGACCTTCTAGAACTAACACCCAAAAAGATGTCCTTTTCATCATGGGGGACTGGAATGCAAAAGTAGAAAGTCAAGAAATACCTGGAGTAATAGGCAAATTTGACCTTGGAGTACAGAATGAAGCAGGCCAAAGACTAACAGAGTTTTGCCAAGAGAACGCACTGGTCATAGCAAACACCCTCTTCCAACAACACGAGAGATGACTCTACACATGGACATCACAGATGGTTAATACTGAAATCAGATTGTGCCGGGAGCCAGCACGAGGAGTCCCGCCCGTGGCAAAGGTCATGAGGTTAAGGGGTCCGACAGGCAAAGGCAAGTCTGGCCTTAAGGGAGCCTCGCTGAATCTGCTCATGCATCTACCCCAAAACCAGAGTCTGCCTGCCTTACTTCATTGTGCTTTTCGCCTACTCTTCTGACATTAACAGGGGGCTGTCCCCCCACCACCTTTTTCTGGAAAAAGTTAATTTAGAGCTTTTAGATAATAAGTCTCCTGGGCATAATACGAGTGTTTCAATCCAAAGACCCCTCTGATGGCTTTCTAGCCTGCCTACAGGACTCTTACAGCTGTGCATGTGATTGTTTGCAGCCTCCCAACCGCGAGAGGCACAGGAAGCTTAAAACATCCTAGGAATGTAGGGGCTTCCAAGGAGTCAATATCATTAGAATAGGACTGATTGAAGGTTTCATTTGTTGAGCCAATACTTGCTGCCAAATTTTCATATCTTTTATTTGTTGATATAGTTGGTATAGAGAAAAAACAAGTAACAACATAGATCTTTAAGTTCCTTCTTTGTTATAACCCACTGCACCTTTGTTCTATAGGGATGTAACTTTAGTGCTTTGAGGGTGATGCAGATTAAAGAAAAATACTTCAGGGGAAATGAGATTAACATTCATTAAGGAAGAGAGCCATAAAGTGTTAACAGGCTTCTTGGCCAGAAGATAATGTAAATCACCTGAGACCTTTTGTGTACAAAAAGATATACAGAAAGGGTCAGGACTGCTGCCCCTGCATGACTGTGTATCTACCATTATGTAAAACTTAGGGTATATAAACACCTTTTAAAAATAAATTTATAGGGTTTTTGTACAAGCTTGGCCTCCCCCTTGTCAACTCTTTCTCCCTCTTTCTCCCTCTCCCTCCCTCTCCTTTTCAGGCTGATCCCTTGGAACGCAGAGGCTCACCAAGTCTACTTATTTGCCCTGGCTTCTAAGACCCACGCGAGAGGGAGCCCAAGGCAGGGCACCCTCTGCTATTCAAGTGGGTGCCGGTGGCCCATGTAGACGGTGCAAGTTCCTTGTCTTGGAACTTTATTGGTTTTCCACATAAACCAAGTTATTCAGCATCTTTTCTCCACTAATTTTCCTACTATACTATTCTTTCCTAATCTTTATATTTCTAATTAAATAATTCTTTTCTAAGACGCCGACTCCGTCTCCCCTTCGAATTACCCTGGATCCACTGGGGCTGGACCCTGGCAAGATTGATTATATTCTTTGCAGCGAAAGATGGAGAAGCTAGTTAGCAAAAACAAGACTGGGAGCTGACTATGGCTCAGATCATGAACTCTTTATTGCCAAATTCAGACTTTAAATTGAAGAAAACAGGGGAAACCATTAGACCATTCAGATATGAGGACCTCTAGTGCCCAGGTTCTATCTTTAAATACCAGTTCCCACTAAATAGGGCCAGGACTCTTTTGAGAGATGACAGGTTCTAGATCTGGAACAGAAAACATATTATACAAACAAGTAAGGAAGCTCTTGTTACACCAGAAAGCAAGGACACTATCAAGGACAACTGGGTTATGTCAAAAGAACTCAGGAGTCAACTTGATTCTATTATAATATCTTCATTTGCAACTTATAAAGATTAATAAGTCTAGCCATTGATCATCAATGCCTGCTCACATTCACACATAAAAGCAGACAATCAGATAGTGTATACCTCCTGATAAAACTACACAATGTCATCTGGTGGCCCAGCTGCTAAAGAAACAGCCTGCCAACACAGGAGACACAAGAGGTCCCTGGATTGGGGAGAGCCCCTGGAAAAGGAAATGGCAACCCACTCCAGTATTCTTGCCTAGAAAATTCATGGACAGAGGAGCCTAGTGGGCTACAGTCCATGCGGCCACAAAGAGTCAGACATGCTTGAGCAAGCACTCACACATGCACATCATCTGTGAAGTCTTCTTGTGTAAAACATGGGAACCATAAATCTAATCACACTTCAATATACATGTATCTATTGCAGGGGACAAACATATTAATGACCTCATAGAGATGCAATCTCTATGGACTATACAGTCCATGGAACTCTCCTGGCCAGAATACTGGAGTGGGTAGCCTTTCCCTTCTCCAGGGGATCTTCCCAACCCAAAGATCGAACCCAAGTCTCCTGTATCACAGGTGGATTGTTTACCAGCTGAGCCACCAGTTAAGCCCAAGAATATTGGAATGGGTAGCCTATCCCTTCTCCAGAGGATCTTCCCATCCCAGGAATTGAACCAGGGTCTCCAGCACTGTAGGCAGATTCTTCACCAGCTGAACTATCAGGGAAGCCCATCTACTGCAGGAAACAAACATATTAATGACATCATAGAGATGCAATCAGCAAAATGCAGGTGGTAGAACACAATTATTACTTCAACAAATCAAAAAATAGGATGTAAACCTGTGAATTAACAGAGAAAAGAGAATGAGCCTGATTTAAACAAGCAAATTGTTTTAAAATTTTTATAAGAAAGGAACATTTGAACACAGATGAGATATTTTATGATATTCTGAAATTACTTTTAACTTTGTTATGTGATGATACTGTGGTTACATTTTTAAAACAAAATATATAATATATGAAATTGTATAAAGTCAGGTATTTGCTTCAAAACTATCAGGTGTGAGGAAGAATTGAGTGAGGATATAGAAGAAACAATATTGTCTAAAGACTTGAGTCTGGGTCATGGCTATGTCAACTGAAAAAAAAAAATGACATAAACGCAGTGAGTTTCAGTTTTATTTAGGGGACCTTACTGTGGACAACAACCCAGGAGACAGCCTTTCAGCCCTGAGGAACTGCTCTGAAGAAGTGGGGGGGGGGGGGGGGGGAGCTAGTTTATGTATGAATTTTTTGCAGGAAAATGCATGTAGTCAAGCATCCATCTTGGTAAAAGATTACTGATAATCACACACAAAAAAACACAGATCTCTCAAGTTAATGACTTTAGTGTTTTTCTATGAATGGAAAGATGCAACAATCTGGGGTAGTTAAAATTCTTCCTTAGACATGCATCTTAACCATCTAGCTGCACAATATGCAAAACACAGAATGCTTCCCCCACCCCACCCCCGCCACCCCCCTAACGTCTTTCTCCACCCAGAATTCTCCTCCTGTGTGCTCTTGGTGGGAGACTGCAGGGAGTTTCTATTTAACCCTTTGCTATCAAGGTGACACTCTTTGTTCAATGTGTTCTCTTTGTTTACAGGCACATGGAAGCTCGTTATAAAGTTATATGTGATTTTTTATATGTTTAAAATAACTAAAAAACTCAACCCTATACATTTACTGGGCCTCCCTGGTGGCTCTGTGATAAAGAATCCACCTGCCAATGCAGGAAACATGGGTTCGATCCCTGGGTCAGGAAGATCCCCTGGAGAAGAAAACAGCAACCCACTCCAGTATTCTTGCCTGGGAAATTCCAAAGAAAGAGGAGCCTGGTGAGCTACAGTCCATGGAGTCACAGTGGTCTGACACAACTTAGCGACCAAACAGCAACATACATTTACCACTATGTACAGTTTGGGTACCTCTAAAATATTTCAGAGATCAAGGAGAAGGAGGATTGTGATGGTTTTCCATCGATTATTATTAATGGTGCTATATATCTTATGTTCACAAAATAGTTCTTGGAAATTCAAAGAATACAGATACTATAAAACAAAGCAAATTCCAGTCAATCATTTTAAATTAAAATATATTAAAAATGAAGTGATATGATTTCATAAATGTGCTTTCAAGTTATCAGGGATGGGAGACAGATACAGAAGTAATCAGATTAGCTATGAGTTGAAAATTGCTGAAGCTGAGGGATATCTATATTGGTGCTCACAATTCTAGTCTCTCTACTTTTGTAAATGGCTGAGACCTTTGATTATTTTAAAGTTTTTAAATAAAACTTAAAAAGTGGCTGAATGAAAAAGTGCCAGATTTCAAGCTCTGCGAAATTTGGTGCAGCTTCAGGAAAAGTTTAATGAACTGAATTCTTTTCCTCAATATAAAAACAAAGTTACACAACTAACTTTGTGCCTGGTGACTTCAAGCAAAAACCATAACATCCTTTGTCCTCCCAAAAAACACAGATACCTGTGAGGGTTTGAGATTATATCGTACTTCCAAGCTAATAAGAGACTGTTACTAATTTATGAATATTGGCAGGGGGCAGGAGACTCCTGGGTCATAGAAAAACTTGATTACTCAAGGCACAGCAAGCGGCATGAGTATCAAGTCCTTGCCTCGGGTCCCATGGGAGTGAGTGACATGGAGGACCCCAGAAGGATGTAATACATACAGTAGGTTTGTGCTGCAGAGGAAGAGCAATGAACTTGGGAATTCACAAGAACTTAGGCTCTTCCACATCGTTCCCTCCCATGGGACCACACCAGTACTCTTGCCTGGAGAATCCCATGGACAGAGGAGCCTGGCAGGCTACGGTCCATAGGGTTGTAAAGAGGTGGACATGACTAAAGAGACTGCACGCACGCGTAGTGATAACAAAGTCTGCACTTTGAACTCACACGCACCCATGATCCAGACTCAACGATCATAAATTCTTAGACAATACTGTTTCATCTATAGTCTCACTCAATTCCTCTCCTCACCTAGTAATTTTGAGGCACATGCCTGACTTTATATAATTCTAACAATCTCTGCTCTCTGTAAACACCACCCTAAGGAACGGCATGTGTAGACAGCAGACAGGACCTTGTGTTCTTGGCATACCCAGCAAAAATGTGCAGGGGCCATGGAAGATTGCGTTCCCCATCAATCCACCTGTTGTTCCTCCCTGTCTTGACTTCTGGCAAAAATCACAGAAGTATGCCATACTGTTGACCACTCTCATTACCCTAACCAACAGCAGCTAGAACTAAGTCAGTTCAAATGTTCTCATACTGCATGTAATCAAGGCTTCTGTCACTAGGACTCCAAAGGCAAGAAAAAATTAACCTGCCGTATTGACTTAAATATGCCTTCCGGGGCCCAGGCAACTGTCCTCGGGGAGACCAAGGGATTTTATTTCAGTCAGGATGCAGTCTAGTGTAAGGCTGTCTAGTATCCACTACAAGTCATGAGAGTTTACACTAACCTACAAATCTTTGGGGTCATTGCCAACAATTACAGAAGGCAGTGTTTACATCACATGGGCAGTGTTAAAAGGGGTTGTAGACTCCTTTTCCATACACGGCATAACCAAAGACCTCTCAAGGATCAGAAAAGCATGTGAATTTCGAAGTCACAATGAAACAAGGCTGTACCTGCTTACAGGGGGGTCCATGTGCAGAGCTGCTACTGATGACAGCAAGAGCATCTGCCATCAGGCTAAGGAATTCAGGGCCAGCCACACCCACAGAATGTCAGCTGCAGTTGTTATCTGACTCCAGTGTTGGTGGTGGACCTACGGGACAACAAGACTATGAACTGTCCCCACCCTCACACATTTGGGGCCTAAAGTGTTCCCACCAGAGATGCCAGAGTTGTTTCATCTACACATACTCCAAGTAACAGGCCAGATAGTAGACCAGGCGGCTAAATGGCTGGCAAAATCCCAAGGACCAGGTCAAAAATTTAAAAAAAATTTCTTTCATCAAAAGGAATATTGGCCAGAGTTATGAGAATGGCCTTGAGTTCTGCCCAGTGAGTGGACAACCACACAAGTTTTCAAGATGGCATATATTGAGCAGCCACTGAACACTGGAAGCAGGCCAGTAGGCACTAAGAGGATGCAACTTAGCCAAACCATCAGTGAACCAGGCATTAAGATGAACCTCTGTGAACAAAGGGCCCCAATAAACTGATGGACTTATTTCAGGTGGTATAATGGAGGATATTCAAAAGCAGAGACATTACTTTGCCGACTAAGGTCCGTCTAGTCAAGGTTATGGTTTTTCCTGTGGTCATGTATGGATGTGAGAGTTGCACTGTGAAGAAGGCTGAGCACCGAAGAATTGATGCTTTTGAACTGTGGTGTTGGAGAAGACTCTTGAGAGTCCCTTGGACTGCAAGGAGATCCAACCAGTCCATTCTGAAGGAGAGCAGCCCTGGGATTTCTTTGGAAGGAATGATGATAAAGCTGAAGCTCCAGTACTTTGGGCACCTCATGCGAAGAGTTGACTCATTGGAAAAGAGTCTGATGCTGGGAGGGATTGGGGGCAGGAGGAGAAGGGGATGACAGAGGATGAGATGGCTGGATGGCATCACTGACTGGATGGATGTGAGTCTGAGTGAACTCCGGGAGTTGGTGATAGACAGGGAGGCCTGGCGTGCTGCGATTCATGAGGTCACAAAGAGTCGGACACGACTGAGCGACTGAACTGAACTGAATGGAGGATAAAGTGTCTCCAAAGTAATGAGAGGTTAACTTAGGTAGACTGATAAGGAGTCCAAGACTAAGGCCCTTTAAGGAGGAGGCAAACATTCTTTTTCACATTCTTTTGCCTTAGACAAGTAGGCCTTGTAAGCAGCAATATCTCTTGTTCAAGGACATGCCTTTTTTTTTTTTTTTTAATTTCTAGGCTTTGGATGAATGTTATGGGTGAGGTGGATCGCTCAGTCGTGTCCAGCTCTTTGCGACCCCATGGACTTGTAGCCTACCACACTCCTCCATCCATGGGATTTTCCAGGCAAGAGTACTGGAGTGGATTGCCATTTCCCTCTCCAGCGGATCTTCCCGACCCAGAGATCGAACCCAGGTCTCCCGCATTGTAGACAGACGCTTTACCATCTGAGCCACCAGGGAAGTCTGAGAAGTACATAAGACCATGCTTAAACCAGTGAGGCCGGTACTTGCCAGCCCCCTTCTGATGTCTACATCAGAAGCTTTTTCTGTCACTTTCACTTTAAATAAAATCTACACAAAGCATTGACTGACTGAGACTATCTTTGGTCCCGGAGTTAAATCTTCTCCTTCAAAGACCATGAATTCAGTGGCACCATTCACTGTAAGCTATCAGCAATAGCTGCCATTTTTTCAAATAAACTAAGATGCTGCTGGAACCAGGCCATACAATGTTCATTTAACAAGTAAGACTGGACTTTTTCCTTGCTGTTGTTAAGTTGCTAAGTCATATCTGACTCTTTTCTGACCCCCACAGACCGTAACCCAACAGGCATCTCTGTCCATGGGATTTCCTAGGCAAGAATACTGGAGTGGGTAGCCATTTCCTCCTCCAAGGAATCTTCCTGACCCAGGAATCAAACCCGCATCTCCGGCATTGCAGACAGATTCTGTACTAATGAGCTACTAGGGAACCCTGACTTTTTCCTTACTGATTGTCAAGTCTGAGTTAGCTCACCCAGGAATGGGGACATCAGGTTGCAGAGGCCTAAGCCTTTAGGTAAGGACCAGGCATTCATCTTCAACCAGCACTTGGCAACACATCAATTGCTACCCCGCCTTTTAAAATGGGTGTACTTAGTGCCTGGATCCGGCAGGTGGCGATATTGTACTGGGAAACTGCCTTTCCAAGCTGCCACTTTTAAATCCTTAAAGCTGTAATTTCATTTCCTCTCAGATTTTACATTCTTTTGCAGGACTGCTGGGAAGAGAACAGAGGCAGGTTCTCTACCTGCCACAGTCCCTGAATGCAAGAATCTCTTCTGGACTTCATGCACATTTACAATACAAGTAGGTACCACATAAATATCAAGTATATGTCCAGCCCAAGACGCCTGCTCCTTGGAAGAAAAGCTATGACAAACCTAGACAGCGTATTAGAAAGCAGAGGCATCACTTTGCCGACACATATCCATATAGTCAAAGCTATGATTGTTCCAGTAGTCATGTGTTGATGTGAGTGTTGGACCATAAAGAAGGCTGAGCACCGAATAATTGATGCTTTCGAACTGTGGTGTTGGAGAAGACTCTTCGGAATCCCTCGGACTGCAAGGAGATCAAATCAGTCAATCCTAAAAGAAATCAGTACTGAATATTCATTGGAAGGTCTGATGCTGAAGCTGAAGCTGAAACTCCAGTACTTTGGCCACCTGATGCGAAGAACTGACTCAGTGGACCAGACCCTGATGCTAGAAGAGATTGAAGGCAGGAGGAGAAGGGGATGACAGAAGGTGAGATGGCTGGATGGCATCACTGACTCAATGGACATGACTTTGAGCAAACTCTGAGAGACAGTGAAGGACCAAGAAGCCTGGGGTGCTGTAGTCCACGGGGTCACAAAGAATCAGACAAAACTGAGCAACTGAACAATAACAACAATATGTTCAGCAATGAAAGACTTATTACAGATCATTATCCAGAAAAAATATTAAATAAGTCAGTAGCAGCAGAGTCAGAACAGTAATATGACTGTGATATGATTTCTAACACCTCCATCCCCAGGATGGAGAGCATCTTCACCTGAGTGCACCTTAATTACAGAGCTGTAGCAGGGAACTCTGGACTGTCAAACAGGGAGACACAGGCCTGAAAATAAATGAATAAGGAATTTTAGACCATATAGGAATAGACCAAAGTTCCCTCCTGGAACATTTAAGCTCCTCTTCTTGTCTGCAAAGAACTAGTAACTTATAACCTCAGAGTATCCAATGATTTCATTTAAATAATTATATACTTTTGAAATTCGTTTATTGGCTGTGCGGGGTCTTCGTTGCTGCGTGAGGGTTTTCTCTAATTGTGATGAGCAGGGGTTACTCTCTAGTGGCAATGCATGGGCATCTCATTGCGGTGGCTTCTCTTTTGCAGAGCATGGGTGCTAGAGCATGGACTTCAGTAGCTGAGGCACCTGGGCCCAGCTGTCCTGCAGCACATGGGATCTTCCCAGACCAGAGATCAAACCCATATCCTCTGTACTGGCAGGCAGATTCTCAACCACTGGATTACCAGCAAAGTCCTGCTGCTGCTGCTAAGTCACTTCAGTCGTGTCCGACTCTGTGTGACCCCATAGACAGCAGCCCACCAGGCTCCGCCATCCCTGGGATTCTCCAGGCAAGAACACTGGAGTGGGTCGCCATTTCCTTCTCCAATACATAAAAGTGAAAAGTGAAGTCGCTCAGTCGTGTCCAACTCTTCGCAACCCCATAGACTGCAGCCTACCAGGCTCCTCCATCCATGGGATTTTCCAGGCAAGAGTACTGGAGTGGCTTGCCATTGCCTTCTCCTACTCAAGTGCTAATGCTCCACAAATAGCTGCTGTTAAAAGAGTGTGGAGATCTGAAGAAGGTTAAGGTCAATGATGGAGACAGAGCAGACTTTAGCTGGAAGTTTGCATAGAGAGAAAATAGATGACGAAGACTTCATCAGTGTATGGAGTTACATGTAAAGTGAGACGAGAAAAGGTGCACTGAAAGAGCCTAAGAAAGAGGGGCCAAATTAAGAAGAGGTGAATCATGAGAGTAGAAGCCTCTAAAGCCAAAAGGAGGTTAAAATTTCAAGGAAAGACCTACTACCAGTATCAAATACCACAGAGCAGTCAGCAAGGGCAAGAACAGAAGAGAGGTCACTGGGTTTTGCAATCCACACATTCCTGGTGACAGGCCCAAGAGCAAAAGAGTAGGGTGATGCAAGAACTTTTTCCTTCACAGTTTTGGCCAGAGCGTTTACTAATAAATCTCGATTCCTTTTATAGTTCTGATTTAATTATTTCCTGTCAAGGATAATCAGCTCTCCTATTACATGTATGTTGTCATTGAACATTAAGAAATTTTGCTTTGTGAAGGGCTGCCTTGGTTAAGAATCAAAATTTAGCTGGATGTCTTTTCTCCCTACCCCTCAGCCTTCTCCACACACTCTCTAAGGGGACCCCAGTCCACTCAAGGGAAGTTTGTTCAATGGATGTGAATGGTAACAGTTTAGAAAGCGGGTAGGAAGAAAGTCTTCTCCCATACAGTAAAAATACAGTGCTTGTTATGTGTGTGCGCGCTCAGGTACTCAGTCATGTCCAGTTCTTTGCAACCCCATGAACTACAGCCTGCCAGGCTGCTTTGTCCATGGGGATTCTGCCATTTCCTCCTCCAGGGGATATTCCTGACCCAGGCATTCAACCCACGCCTCCATCTGCACTGGCAGGTGGATTCTTTACCACTGAGCCACCTGGGAAGCAATGTTTACTACACAGTAAATATGTCCTTCTTCAAACTTGAATATAGTAGCAGCAGTGTTAGTTGCTCAGCAGTGCCCGACTCTTTGCTAACCCCATGGACTGTAACCCGCCAGGCTCCTCTGTCCAGGAGATTCTCCAGGCAAGAATACTGGGGTGGGTTGTCATTTCCTCCTTCTCCAGGGGATCTTCCCAACCCAGGGTTATGAACCCGTTTTTCTTATGTCTCCTGCATTGGCAGGCGGGTTCTTTACCGCTAGCCTCACCTGGGAAGCTAAAAACGCTACGTTATACAGTTTGGCCCCTATGGGGATAGTCACTACTCCTTCTTTCTATAAGCCGTATATCCATATACTCAAGATAGAAAACTACAATCACTCTTCATATAAGTTGGGCAAAACCCTCACCTTTTCTCTAGAAAGATCTAATCAGTCAAATTTGCCTGAGCAGGCGCGATGCCAACCAACCTATAGAAGAAACTAGGTGCAGTGAGGAAGGCCTGCTGAGTCAACTCAGTCATTTCTCTGACTTCTGACAGGTGAACAGTCTGCATTAGGAAGTGTTGCTAGACATTTAAAAAAAAAAAAAAAAAACACTGAAACTTTGCACTCCATAACCATGGAAACTCTGAAGTCCTGGCAGTCACTCGGCTCGATTTGCCAGGCGCTAAGGTGGGGGCGGGGTGGGGGGCAAAGTGGAAAGAGGGGAGGTGACCACGTACCGGGGTGTCGGACAGGGAAGCCTCCACAGTGATGGTCAAATCATCTTTAAAAGCTGCATTTCTCACCTGCCCCTTCAGCTCCCTCCCTGCGAGCTGGGCAGTCACACTCCACGCCCAAGAGTGAGCGTGTCCCCGGCCTGGGCCAGCATGGGAGGATCCTGTCCGGAGGCGGCTTCCTGCCGCTGACCCCCAGCTACCCCGCTCCCCGCCGGGCGAGGTCTCCCCACCCGCAAGCCCCGCCCCGCCCGCAGGCCCCGCCCCGCCCGCAGGCCCCGGCCCGGCCCCGCCCCTCGGCTGGCGGCCCTGCGGCGACAGGGGGCGGAGCCGCGCCAGCGGCTGGACTCAGCCCGGGAGAGCGCCCCCAGCCTGGTTCCCCGCGCCAGTCGGAGTCCGCCGTGCGCCCCGCGGTGAGTACGACGCGGCCCAACCCGGGTCCCCGGGCCCGAGCGCCGGCCGCCCTGCCCCGGCGGGGGAGTGCGGGTCGGCGGAACACCGGGCCGCCTCCCCGAGCTGGGCTGCAGCGCGCCGGGCCGCCCCGGGGGAGCGGGAAGGCAGCCGGCAGAATCGGGACTAGTTCCTGGGGACTGACCCCTCCGCCCTGTTCCCAGCCCGCGCCGCGCCGAGCACCGGGGCGGGACTGGAAATGGCTCTCCTCGGCCTCCTTCGCCCGGGCTGTGCCGGCCGCCGGGAGAGTCCGCGCCGAGCTTGTGCGGGCCTCAGCCGGGAGTCGGCGAGGCTGTGGGGGCCGCCGGGAGAATCCGCGCTGCGACTTGTCCCGGCACACTGAACCGGGGAGTCCTGCCCCCAAGGAGGGTGTGCGGGCCTCGCCGGGGAGTCCTCGTCGAGCTGGGGGTGGAGAGGGAGGGACATTTCCCACTGGGGTTCCGACAGATCGGGGAGTCCACACCAGGTGGTAAGGGGGAAATGGAGTGAGGAGGGAAGAGACCCTCGGTGGAAGGGGTGGGGACACAGTCCATCCTGAAGATTCACAGACCCAGGGAGGAGTGAGTGTGTCTGTGTGTGTGTGTGTGTCTGTGTGTGTTGCGAGGATGGGGGCAGAGAGTCGGAAACAGTCTCTCAGCAGTGGGGACAGAGTCCATCCTAAAGACTCACAGACCCAGGGAGGAGTAGTGGGTCAGTGAGTGTGTGTGTTGCGGGAACGGGGGCAGAGAGTCGGAAACAGCCTCTCAGCAGTTCTCAAACTCCCCTATACACTCTTAAAAATTAGTATATTAAGGAGCTTTTATGTGGGTTATGTGTCTCAATATTTATCATGTATAACTAAAACAGAATTTTTCAATATAGTTAGTATCTCATTTGAAAATAGTGGTAAAGAATCCCCCTGCCAGTGCAGGAGACATAAGAGATGTGGGTTTGATCCCTGGGTTGGGAATATCCCCTGGATATGAAAATGGCAACCCACTCCAGTATCCTTGCCTGGAGAATCCCGTGGACTTAGGAGCCTGATGGGCTACAGTCTATGGGGGTAGCAAAGAGTCTGATATGACTGAGCACACAGACATGCATGCATTATATGTTGATATGTGTTTATGAAAATAACCATACCTTTCAAAATAGAATGTTACTGACAAGAGTATCATGGTATTATATTTTTGCAAATCTCCTGTCAGTTTTAATAAGTGGCAGCTAGGGTTCTCATATCTCGCTTCTGCATTGTCTGTTGTGGTATTACATGTCATGTCACCTCTGGAAAACTCCACTGTGTACTCCTGAACGTGTGCAAGTAAAAGCGTCAAATAGCATCTTGGTATTATTACGAAAGTGGTTTTGACTTTGTGAATCCCTAGAGTCCTCTGCACCACACTTTGAGAACCACTGGAGTAGGAAATGCTTCAGGGGCTCAAGTCATGGATCCCGCTTCTTGTTTGTGATCCTTCCTCTGAATGGGAACACAGATCACCCCAAGGAAGGATGGTTAACCTCTGGTAGCTGCAACCAAGATGACCTCACTCTGGAAACCCAAGTACTGTGTCCCCACGTAAAAGATAATGAGCCCTGCACGCCTCCTGAAAACTGGCAAGGCTCTCAGATGCCTTGGGTTATTTCTGTGCCTGCAGAGGTGGCCTATGTATGCCTTCAGATTGTAGCGGGGATGTGGCACACAGGACCTATGGGTTCAGAGACATGCCCATAGGGAGCCGGTACCAAGTGTGGAGGAGTTTGTTCAAGAGCTTCCAAGTGGGTCGGAAGTGATTTCGAAGAGAACAGGGAGGCATGGTATTGCCTCCCTTTCCTCCATGATCACTTCTGTGTGTGGTTGTGCAACCTTGCATTTATTGGAATATGATTTCCCAGTCTTGGTGCTCTTTCCCTTTCCACTTTCGGGGTTGGGGGGTGTTTGTCCCTGTGGGTGGCCCTTCCTCAGCCTCTGCCAGACCCAAGTGTCCTGCAGGCTGCTGTGTGGTAGTTGGGGACCCCTCATTGGATTTCTTCCTTGGCTTCTTGCTCTGTCAGCACAAGTTCCAGATAGAAATTAGGTACATATATAGCCTTATAAGAGTACCGTTGCGGCTCAACGGTAAAGAATCTGCCTGCCAATATAGGAGATGAGGGTTCTATCGCTAGGTCGGGAAGACCCCTGGAGAAGGAAATGGCAACCCACACCAGTATTTCTGCCTGGAGAATCCCACGGACAGGAGAGCCTGGCAGGGTACAGTCCATGGGGTTGCAAAGAATCAGACACGACTTAGCAACTGGACACACATACACAGACCTTGGCCTTATAAATGTTTGGAAGACAGACATCCCAAACCATTAACAGTCAGTTCTGGGCAATGGAGTCAGAAAAAAGGCAGGAACCTTCTCCTTGTTACTCTTTGTGATACCATATGACCGCCTGTTTAGCAGCATTCCTGTATTGCTTTTACAACCTGAAAACAAAAACTGAAATCCCAACAACATACACTTTTTCAAAGAAGATAGGATTATTTCTCTGATAAGAATGTTACCACTACTCCATCTCTCCCAAGAAAACAAATTACTTTATTACATCACATTTCTAAGCTAGTATCTGTGATACTAGTATATATATATTAAGTCAAAATGATGCTAAGAGAGAATCCTCTGAGATCAAAACATTCTTGAACAGTATAGTTTGATGTAAGGTTAGAAGCCACCAGATCAGACTGTTCTTCAGTGGATCATCACACCCCCCTTAAACTGCTGTTGTAAAGTGCTATTTCATGAAATGTCATAAAGTACAGTTTTAAAATTTTAAAAATGTGATACCCAAGACTGTTTCTCTGTGAGAAAGTTATGAGAAGAGAAAGCATGTTCATGTACGTTCTGATGTGCCCACGCACCAAGTGGGGCAAAGGATATGCCTACATGCCAAGTGGCTTTCTCTTGGTGGTGGGGTACAGTAGATTTTTATTTATCTTCACTTTGCATATTAATAGTTGCTGCTGCTGCTGCTGCTGCTGCTGCTGCTGCTGCTGCTAAGTCGCTTCAGTCGTGTCCGACTCTGTGCGACCCCATAGACGGCAGCCAACCAGGCTCCCCAGTCCCTGGGATTCTCCAGGCAAGAATGGCACTGGAGTGGGGTGCCATTGCCTCCTCCGATTAATAGTTGCTAGCAACCACTAAACAAGTATTAAACTTGATATGACCAGAAATAGCCCCTACAGTTACTTGTATACAGAGGACAACATAATTGCCTTTGTTTTGCTTAGATGGACCATACAACCTGGCCAGTAGCAGACCCTTGCTACTCCCTTCCTCCCAGTGGGAAGTGGAGAAAGAAGTGTGTGGAAAGCAACTCGGGGGAAACAAAAACAGCCCTCAGTCACATTGTGCGGTGTCTACTTCCCCCTGTGAGATCAGCTCCAATCTCTCCTTCCAGTCAGCCCTGCCCTCTCCTTCCAAGTGACCCAGAGGTTAGACAGTTCTTATTGGATTTGCACCATCACCCGAGAAGCCATCAGCTGACTACCTCCCCAGACTCACTGGCCTTCATTAATTTTTTTTAGCCATTTTTAATGGAAAACTTCAGACATACAAAGAAATGGAGACTATAAATCCCTAGCTTCAACAGTTATGAACATTAACATCTTTATGTTCAACTGTGTAAACTAATGAAAAAAGTATTCTTTGTTGTGTCTTTTTAGTACCAAGCATGTGCTGACTGCTGTAGCAAAATCTTAAAGTCTTGTGCCCTGCAGTCAGCGTGACTGAACCCCTGGAGTGGGCTTCACACACTTGCTATGTGGTCCCGCTTCTCTGCCTCTGCGTTTGCTTGCCTCTTGGCCTTTCTTCTTCCTGTCTCCCAGTTCTGCTCTGTTAAGGCTTTCTCACCTCCCCTAGTCACAGCTGTCTCTTTCCTCTGGCCTCTCTATGACCTTTTGCAAACAGCAAGCTTATTTCAGTCTCCTTAGCCAGGTCATCATCTTTGTAATATTCAAGTAAAGCAAGGTTTTCCTTTCTCCCTTTCTCCTGTGCTGCTTGTGCTTAGTGGCTCGGTCGTATCCGACTGTGACCCCATGGACTGTAGCCCGCCAGGCTCATTTGTCTATGGGGATTCTCCAGGCAAGAATACTGGAGTGGGTAGCCTATCCCTTCTCCAGGGGATCTTCCCAACCCAGAAATCAAACCGGGGTCTCCTGCATTGCAGGTGGATTCTTTACCAACTGAGCTACCAGGGAAGCAATACTTTGTGCAGAAAAGAGGCTCAAGAAATAGGTGCTAAATTAATTTAACTCAAGTTCACTGGAGAACATTTTTGGTTACAAGAGAAATGCATCATGTTCAAGGGAAATTTTTCCCATATTGTTTAGGACCACAAATGTTTTATCTCATCCACATAATTTTTAAAGAACTGCAACAAAAAGAATCTCCAATTTGAGCCAACATAAAAAAGGCAACTTTTTTTGAGGAAATTATCTTTCTGGTCTGTTGTCATTTTTTCACATGTATCTGGAAGCCCTCTCTGATTCTGGAGTGCTTTTTTTTCCTCAGAAGGAAACAGTGACCCTCTTTTAGAATATCTATCATGTTGTAAGATGTAGGCTTAAATCTTCAGTAAAAGAAATAGACTACATGTAGGGTCCACACGCCCCATGAAGTAAGTTGATAACAATCAATGTCATGAATACTGGTGGCTCCTGGGTGTAGAGTCATTTCCAGTATTCATCATCTTTTCATCTAGTGCCTCCTTTAATAATCACAGTGGCCCTTGTGAGCTGGGCAGAGCAGTGCAGTCAGGTAATGTTACCTTAAATCTGCAAAAAGTAAATAGGTTTAGACAGCTAGAGTGAATCTTGTCTATGACAGAAAGTGGCAGAGTCTGATTTTAAGAGTAGATTGGAAACCAAAGGGCTTTGGGATTGAATATCGGGAACATCCAAAGACAAACTCTCCAAACATGACGTGTACTGGGGAGCCAGACCAGGTTCTTGAAGCCAGGATGTTCAGTTGCTAAGTCGTGTCTGACTCTTTTTGACCCCATGAACTGCGGCATGCCTGGCTTCCCTGTCCTTCGCTGTCTCCCAGAGCTTGCTCAAACTCATGTCCATTGGGTCAGCGATGCCACCCAACCGTCTCGTCCTCTGTCGCCCCCTTCTCTGGGATTGGCTATGGAGAACATGCAAAGCCAGGAAACTCTCTAAACATGATATGGATTTGGGAGCCAGACCAGATTCTTGAAGTCAGTGTGTATATCCTGATGCATAAAACTACCAAAGAGATAGCACACTCTGAACCAATCACTTCCCAAATTCCTCAGGTTGTAGAAGTTGATCTACTTTCTGATGAATTGGCAAGGCTGCTCTGTATGAGTGCTAGTGGGCTTCTCTCTCATTTCTGTGTCTGTGACTTCAGAACTTTGAGGAAACCCATCTTTGAACTGTGTGAATTGCCTGGGCTCTTGCTCAAACTGACACGGATGGAGCATTTCATTATTCTTCAACCTCATCATCCTTTCATGATCATCACTGTAAACTTACAAAGCAAAGTACACATTGTGGCTTAGCTCATGAAGGAGGCATGTCAGTCTAAGAAAGAGTTCTGCTACAGACTTACCAGGTTTGAACTTTTGGTTGTGAAGAGAAGTGAACGAATCATTGTGGACAGTTGGTTACATGCGAGAACTACACAGACATACTCAGGACAGTTGTGTAATAGTGGTAGCATCAAAACCAGCACTTGCTGTGTTATGCTGGGCCTGCCCCAGCAGTCCAGCAGTTAGGACTTGAGCTTCTGCTGCAGGGAGCACGGATCCTATCCCTGGTCAGGGAATTCAGATCTCACAAGCCTTGTGGCACAGCCAAAACAATAAGAATTGTTATGTTTCATAAAACCTTATCTGCTCAGATAAGGAATCAGTTACATTTTAAGGCTGGTGATGCCTGATAATGGATTTTTTACATCAACCCCTACTTCAGAAGCCATCTGTACTGAAATTACATATACTATATGTAATTTAATCTATATGTATGATTACTATATGTAATTATACTGAAATATACATCTATACAAATTTATACTGAAATCAAGGGTATTTTAGGGGCAATTAGAGGGCAGCTATCTAGTCCTCCCTACTCTATTGGCTTCCCTTGTAGCTCAGATGGTAAGGAATCTGCCTTCAATGCAAGAGACCATGGTTTGATACTTGAGTCAGGAAGATGCCCTGGAGAAGGGAATGGCAACCCACTCCAGTATTCTTGCCTGGAGAATCCCATGGACAGAGGAGCCTGGTGGGCTATAGTCCACAAAGAGTCGGACATGACTACCTCAAATTATCCAAATTATCTAGTCCTCACATATGTACTTTAGAGTTGGAAGATTGTTTTAAAAAGTGAGATTTAACTTTTTAAATCTATTTGGTTAATGTAGGTTTTTGGATGAGGAGTAACTATAAGATTCTCTGCTTGTTTGGAAACGCATAGGGCAAGGGAGTTGGCCACTGGTGGCTTAGTGGTAAAGAGCCTGCCTGCCAATGCAGGAGACACGAGTTCGATCCCTGGGTTGGGAAGATCCTCGGGGGAAGGGATGGGCAACCCACTCCAGTATTCTCACCTGGAAAATCCCATGGACAGAGGCACCTGGCGGGCTATAGACTATGGGGTTGCAGAGTCGGACACGACTGAGCAACTAAAAACAAAACACAAACTGGCCACTTTCCAGCCATGGGGTGTTGACAGGTTATCAATACGTATCGTCTGCGATCCTCAGTCTTCTCATCTGTGCAGCTGGGGGGTGATCCCTATGTCACAGTTGTTGAGGGACCATATTAGATGCTGTGGACGAAGTGTCGGGCACTCCACAGGGGCTCAGCTCACGTCAGCTGGCTGCAGTGCCATGGAGTGATGTAGCACTCATAGCAGAGGCCTGTCGACACTTCTCTTAGCCCAGACCTCCTGAGCTCCAGGCCCATGTGTGCTGCTGCCTGCCGTTCCTCTTCAAGGCAAATTCTCCGTCTGAAAGCAGTACCCAGGTGTTTGTCATGGTCACTGGCTCTGCCACGTTGCGCAGATGGGGAACACGGAGCCATCCGAGATCCCTCTTTCTCCCCCACCCTCAGCCCATTCTCCTTTCTTAGCTGCCCCCGGGATCTGTTGCCCTGCCCCCCACTTCTGACTTGATGACCACAACAGCACCATAACCTGCCTCCCTGATGCCAGTCTAGCATCCTTCCCCCAAGTCAGCTCCTATCTCAACCAGCGTGCCTGCATGCTAAGTCGCTTCCATCGTGTCGTACTCTGTGCAACCTATGGACTGTAGACCACTGAGCTCCTCTGTCCATGGGGCTTTCCAGGCTAGAATACTGGAGTGGGTTGCCATACCCTCCTCCAGGGGATCTTCCCAACCCAGAGATCCAACCCACGTCTCTTTATGTCTCCTGCATTGGAAGGTGGGTTCTTTATCATGAGCGCCACCTGGGAAGCCACCTCTACCAGAGGGATGTATAATATCCAATCAGGCCTTGAAGATTTCAGCTAAGAACCTTTTAACATGTCTCCCTTCAAGTCTTTCTGCACCTTTCTTCAAGGTCCCTCGTGATACGGGCCCCACCCTTCCCCTCTCCTCTGAGCTCCGCCATCATGAACCTCCCCTTCAGACGCATGGAACAGCTCTGTGACATCCACGGGGTCTCACTTCCATACCTTCACATGTGCTGTCTTCTCTGCCCGGAATATTTTTTCCCTGACTCCCTCCCTCAGTGTAGTTCTCCAAGACTCCTGCATGGTGTCACCTGTCCCCAGAGGCCTTCCTGACCCCTTCCCATACTGGATCAGGTGCTCTCCTTCGATGCTTCTTTTGTCTGTTTGTCTTTGGCAGCATTGTGAGGCATGTGGGATCTTAGTTCCCTGACCAGGGATTGAACCCATGCCCGCTATAGTGGAAGTGTGGAGCCCTAACCACTGGGCCGCCAGGGAATCCCCCATGGAGTTCCCTTTATCGGCCTGCATCCACCACTGCTGCGGGATGGACTGCTTGATCGTGTCATAACCTCCTGACCAGTCTGTGTAACTGAAGATGGCGGGGAGGCGGGGGGAGCACTATGTCTTTATCCCATCAATGTCAAACCAGTGTCTTTCACGGTCGAATGTAAAACTGAATCTGCAATAGTCCCTTTTCTTGGACAGACCAGCAGCTCAGAAACCAGATGCGTCATAGTCAAATGCTGCTCTCATACTTGTCCCATCTTTGACCCAGTGAAGTGGCCATTGCATGTGGATGCTGCGTGGCCCTGTGGGCCACTGAGATGGGATTACAGCATTATTGCTCAAGAGCTGGGCTTAAGGGCAGATGCACTTGACTTTGAGTTCCCTTTCAGCACTCCTGCTATCTGGCAGCTGCTTTCCCACTCCTAACCACCTGACTGTGGGGAAAAAAAAAACAGTAGCATCAGGTCCTCCCTGCTGCTGCCTTTCTTCTGGAAAACCAAGAAATGTGGGTTTATAGCTCAAACTTCTGAGAAATTGACCAGCATGAGTCATCACTGTTGGATCCCCGCAGTGCTGAAGTGGGTGGGGGCAGATCACCTCAGAACCTCGGTGAATTCATGGAGAGAAATGCTGCCCGGAGTGACCTCTGGCATCCTGATGCACAACCCTTTTGTGGTGACACTCTTTCTAATTTCTAAAATTCGAGTTAGAGAAGTTCATTACCAAGGAACTACTAAGTGAGGTAGGAGCTCGAGGGACTCACGTCGCTTCCCTTGCCCTTGGGACTCAGATATATCACGGCTTGACTGGGGTCTCTGCAGGTGTCGTTTTGGAAACCCTACTGGTGATGGTGGGTTGCTGCAGGGTAGGGAACCACAGTTTAAGAAGGGCAGCCTTAAAGAGGACTGGCCTCAAAGAGAAGAGGATGAGGGCCAGAGCAGGCTAGTTAAGATGCCTAGTTCTGATGGGTCCTGCCCTTGCTGCTGCTGCTGCTTCCTTTTTTAAAAGTTATTTGTTTATTTATTTATTTATTTGGCTGAACTGGGTCTTAGTTGTGACCTGTGATCTAGTCCCCTGACCAGGGATGGAAATGGAGCCCTCTGCACTGGGAGCACAGACTCAGCCATTGGACCACCAAGGAAGACCCCTCCCTGCCCTGCTTCTTCCTTTATTCTCTGGACAAATGTTCCATGACCCCACAGTGACTTGCCTTCCTCAGTGCATCTCCAGAATAATAAATGTGAAGTTCACCAAGACTTTCTTGTGAACCTATCTATATTAGCTCGTAGTGATACCAGAAAATAAAAATAACTATTTCTGCTCTTTGGGGTTTGTGCTACTGTAGTTAACTTTAAATGAGCTTAAAAGATGTGTCAGGCAAGCTTTCTGTGTTGGGAATTGCATGTGGTGATGTGCCATCTTGGGCACTGAGCCTCAAAGAGGCGAGGGGGGCTTGTTCAGACAGTGCCGTGGTCACAGGGCTATGATCCACCCAAATTCTGACCACTGCCTTTGGCTGTGGCTGTGCACATCTGCTGAGTGAGTCATGATCACTTCTATGATACATCCTGAAAATTTCCAATGTGACTTAATGAAGTTTGGAGGAACAGAAAGGTTAGATTTCAGGAAGTAGCTACTTCTTAAATGACAATCAGATGTTTTCATATTATGAGTTAGTATCTTACCAAACCTAAATTCTGGTGTTGGAAATGTACAGTTTAAACCACTTCTAAAGTTAGGAGCGCACTTTGTGGTTGGCCCTTAGTCCGAGTTCCTACAGTGACGGGCTCTGCTACACCCAACCTCAGTCTTCTCCTTTCCTGCCCTCGCTCACCCCTTCTGCCTTGCCTCAGACCCACCTCGGGGCCTTCGCATGTGATCTGACCCCTCCTCCAGATTCCCCTCACTTCCTCCACAGTTTTTCTCAAGTGGCTCCATGTCAGTGAGGTCTTCCTTGATCTCCTGATAACGCTTCACAGAACATGCCCTACCGCCTGGTCCTGCTTTATCCATGGAACCAGTCACAGCCTGACGTTCTGTTTCTGTATTTATTTGTTTAGTCTCCCCTTACTGAAATGGAAGCACCATGAGGGAGCTTTGTCAATTTTGTTCCTGAGTGCCTAAGACATATTACATGGTTAATCTAAAGATACATTGAACAAATGAATGAATGAATTATAGAATCTTTTTCACCCAGAAAGGACTTTTTAGATCATCAAGTAGCCCTGTGTTACAGACTGGGAAACTGAGGCCTAGAAAGGTTCTGTGGCTTATTTCGAATGAAACTGCTGCTGCTACTAAGTCGCTTCATTTGTGTCCGACTCTGTGCGACCCCATAGACGGCAGCCCACCTGGCTCCTCTGTCCCTGGGATTCTCCAGGCAAGAGTACTGGAGTGAGTTGCCATTTCCTTCTCCATCGAATGAAACTAAATCCTTCAAAAACTGTTACAGCTCTTTTAAAAACTCTAGGAATATATGTGGAGCACTCTGGCCAGTGGTCCAGGATGAGACAAAAGAGTTAGTTAAAATTGTAATAAGTTAACTTGTGATAAGTTAAAATTGTAACCCAGAGTGACAAGTTATTGTGTGACTGCAAAGCTTTCTGAAGGCAGAGTCTCATTAATTTCTGTGGTGTAAAGTGCACCTTGCATTAATCAGTGCCCGAGAAAAATGTGCTGATGGATTTGCTAATATTCTTACAAAGTCATTCCTTCTCCAAGACCCTCCTTCTGCACTGAGACAGGAGGGAAGAGGACAGGGTGCAACCTTTGAAAGAAGAACATATTCTGAGGATATGACAGAAGCTGGGTAGAAACCACTAGGTTCAAGATGGCAGGAGACTCAGTTTCCCACAGACCTTGAGCCTCATTGTACACTCGCTGTAACACATTAATGCTGTCATGTCTGACTCTGGGATCTCATGGACTATAGCCCGCCAGGCTCCTCTGTCCCTGGAATTCGCCAGTAAGAATACCAGAGTGGGTTGCCATTCCCTTCCCCAGGAGTCTTCCTGACCCAGGAATTGAATGCAGGTCTCCTGCATTGTAGGCAGATTCTTTACCATCTGAGCCACCAGGGAAGCCCTGTAATTAGCATATGCTAAATGTCTCACAGGTGCAATGACAGTTATAGGGCCAACCATAGAAAGTCAAAAAGCAGGAGTTGCCCCAGTTCCTGGAAATCCCCACCCCCTCACCAAGATAGCTAGAATATTCCTCCTCCTCAGTATCCAGTGAAATTCCCCAGCCCATAGAAACTAACCACCCCTACACTCGGGGTCTGGTCTAACTTTCCAAGAGGACCCCATGCCCTAGGGCCACCTCTCACCATCGGAGATGGCCCACACTCTATCTGTGGACAGAGTGTGGGTCTCTCTAAATAAACCCATTTTCACTTTACCGCTCACCTTGAATTCTTTCCTGCACAAAGCCAAGGGCCCTCACTTGGCCACTCGAGACCTAGGACATGACCATCCTTTCTTGCCCCATTTTTCATACAACAGCACTGCCTTTTTTTTCCCCCATTCTCTGCCAAAATAGATAATTGCACTTATGACTTCTCCTTTAAAATTCTTTTGGTTGCAAGTATCACATTTAAGAGATTTTTGTATTATTTTTTGTTTTTTTTTTTCCCAAGTACTTTTATGAACAGCTAGGAAGATCAAAGAAATGATTTGGTCTCTGAAAATTGGGCTTCCTTGGTAGCTCAGACAGTAAAGAATCTGCCTGCAACACAGGAGACCTGGGTTTGATCCCTGGGTTGAGAAGATCCCATGGAGAAGGGAATGGCAACCCACTTCAGTAGTCTTGCCTAGAGAATTCCACGGACAGAGGAGCCTAGCCAGCTACTGTTCCCGGGGTCGCTAAGAGTCGGACAAAAACTGAGTGACTAACACACACATGCTGGGAATATTCAGAGATATTTAGCTATTTCAGCTTCCCAGATGCATCTGCATCAAATAAAGCAAAAAAAAATAAACATTTCTAGCTCTCTCGTTTGTAAAAGAACCAAGTTGACCAGCAGGGTGGTTTGCTGGCCTGAATGGTTCTGACCTCAATCGTGTTTATATTTACATAGACATCCTTGGAATCTCACTTTTGACAAAAAGCTGTTTATAAGTAGCATGATGTTTAGATACACAGCAGTCAGTTTGGGAGCAGGACCAATTAATTTCTCTTTAAACAGAAGAAAAGGAAGCACAGCTAATCTTGAGAGTGAACTGAAGTAAACTCTAAAAGATGCAGTGATGTTGTTACTTTGGATTGCAAGCTAGGAAAAATCAGGAAGGGTATATTTAGGAAACTGTGAGAAGCAAGGTGAATAAACCGTATGAATTACAGAATAAACCTCTTTCTGATGTTTGCACAGATTTAAAAAATCCACTCTGTGTGTTTTAGATGTGCTCAATAAGTAATTCAGAGGGCGTATTGTCTGTACTTTAGACCATAGCACAGAGGTTCTCAGTGAATCACCTGAAAGCCTTTCAAACTATAGAAACTTTGCAGGGAACTGATATGCACAGTCTCCACCCCACCCCAAACCCTTTTCTCCCCAGATATAGTTGTTGTTTTTTAATTTTTTTTAATTTTTAATTTTGTGCTAGGGTATAGCCTATTAACAGTGTTGTGGTAGCTTCATTTGAACAGCAAAGGGACTCAACCATACGCATACATGTATCCATTCTCCCCACAACTCCCCTCCCATCCAGACTGCCACATAACATCGAGCAGAGTTCCCTGTGCTCTACAGTAGGCCCTTGTTGGTTATCCATTTTAAATACACAGTGTATACCTGTCTGTCCCCAGCTTCCCATCTCTTCCTACATAAAGTGTTTGGATGGCACAAGAGACACCCCACCCACTACTGACAGGAGTTCTGCTGCCTGGGTTACAGCTTTCTTCTGCTCCTTCCTGCTGGTACCTGGGAATCCTGTGGTTGGTCATAGGGGTCGTTCACATCCATGCTTCTTTCTCTATCACAAAATAACCTAAGAGGATTCAACTGTGACAGTAGAAGCAGCTAAATGTAATTAGAATTATATCTCCAAAGCCTGGAAAGAGACCTGAAAAGGTGAATCTTATTTTATCGTTGGCATTTAGCTAAAATCATTCACCTATTGCAAACATCTCTACAAATCTGACTGTGCCAAACAGATACCATCACTGTCAGCTGGTATGTGGTCCCAGGCAGTCTTCTGTCCTTCAATAAAGGACAGAAACGGTATGGACCTAACAGAAGCAGAAGATATTAAGAAGAGGTGGCAAGAATACAGAAGAATTGTACAAAACAAGTCTTAATGACACAGATAACCATGATGGTGTGATCACTCACCTAGAGCCAGACATCTTAGAATGTGAAGTCAAGTGGGCCTTAGAAAGCATCGCTACGAACAAAGCTAGTAGAGGTGATGGAATTCCAGTTGAGCTATTTCAGATCCTGAAAGATGATGCTGTGAAAGTGCTGCACTCAATATGCCAGCAAATTTGGAACACTCAGCAGTGGCCACAGGACTGGAAGAGGTTAGTTTTCATTCCAATCCCAAAGAAGGGCAAAGAATGCCAAAGAATGTTCAAACTACCAGAACAGTTGCACTCATTTCACGTGCTAGCAAGGTAATGCTTAAATCCTTCAAGCCAGACTTCAGTAGAATGTGAACCAAGAACTTAGATATACAAACTGGATTTAGAAAAGGCAGAGGAACCAGAGATCAAATTGCCAACATCCGTTGGATCATAGAAAAAGCAAGGAAATTCCAGAAAAACATCTGGTTCGTTGACAATGCTAAAGCCTTTCACTGTGTGGATCACAACAAACTGGAAAATTCTTAAAGAGGTAGGAATACCAGACCACCTTACCTGCTTCCTGCAAAACCTGTATGCAAGTTAGGAAGCAACAGTTAGAACGGGACATGGAACAATGAACTGGTTCAAAATGGGAAAGGAGTACGTCAAGGCTGTATATTTTCACCCTGCTTATTTAACTTCTTTGCAGAGTATATTGCGAAATTCCAGGCTGGATGAAGCTCAAGCTGGAATCAAGATTGCTGGGAGAAATATCAATAACCTCAAATATGCAGATAACACCACCTTTATGGCAGAAAGTGAAAAAGAACTAAAGAACCTCTTGATGAGGGTGGAAAAGGAGAGTGAAAATACTGCCTTAAAACTCAACATTGGAAAAACTAAGGTCATGGCATCCAGTCCTAGCACTTCATGGCAAATAGTTGGGGAAACAATGGAAACAGTGACAGACTGCTTTCTTGGGCTCCAGACTCACTGCAGATGATGACTGCAGGAATGAAATTAAAAGACACTTGCTCCTTGAAATAAAAGGAGCAAGTGTCTAGGTTTGTGACAAACCTAGACAGCGTAGACCTAAAGCAGAGACAAGGCTTCCCTGGTGGTCCAGTGGTTGAGAATCCACCTTGCAATGCACAGGACACCGTTTCAATCCCTAGCCTGGGAAGATCTCACATGCCAGCATTCTAGAGCCCGTCCACCACGACTGCTGTAGCCTGCACACCCTAGAGCCTGTGCTCTGCAGCAGGAGAGGCCCCCACAGGGAGAGGCCCAGGCACTGCAACTGAAAAGTAGTCCCCGCTCTCAGCAACTAGAAAGCCTGTGCAGCAGCAAAGGCCCACCACAGCCAAGTAAGTAAATCTTTAAAAAAAAAAAAAAAAAAAAAGCAGAGACATCAGTTTGCCGATGAAGGTCCTTCTGGTCAAAGCTGTGGTTTTTCCAGTAGTCATGTATGGATGTGAGAGTTGGACAACCATAAAGAAGGCTGAGCACCAAAGAACTGATGCTTTCTAACTGTGGTGCTAGAGAAGACTCTTGAGAGTCCCTTAGACTCAACGAGATCAAATCAGTCAATCCTAAAGGAAATCAACCCTGAATATTCATTGGAAGGACCGATGCTAAAGCTGAAGCTCCAATACTTTGGCCACATGATATGAAGAGCTGACTCACTGGGAAAGACCCTGCTGCTAGAAAAGACTGAGGGCAGTAGAAGAGGGCAACAAAGGATGAGATAGTTGGATGGCATCATTGACTCAATGGACATGAGTTTGAGCAGACTCTGGGAGACAGTCCTTTACAGGGAAGTGAAGGATAGTGAAGGTGTGCTGCAGTCCATGGGGTCACAGAGAGACATGACTTAGCACCTAAACAACTACAACGACAGTCTTCTAGCAAGAGCGATGGTTTAGCAGTGTACTGCCCATAAGCTACTCAGTCTCCCTCACAAAAGCCATTAGTAAGACTGCTGCCTGGGCTTGAAAATGGTCTGGGTAACAGGTAGCAGAGTTCACTGATCCCAGTAGAGATTTTGCCCACGCTGTCAGGAATCGGTCACTTGCGCGGCTCTAACCAGCGAGGTGCACAGTGCACCTGAGTGTGGGGTCAGGTTATGCATCAGGTTGTCAGGGCTCCCTTCTTGTAAAGGGGAATCTTGCAGGTCTCGAGATCAGATAGAGGCCAAGAGGCAAGTCCTTGCCTCTCCCGAATTACAGAGCTGAGTCTCATCCACAGGAATAACTCAGCAAAGTGCCTTCAGGTATGAGAACATTTGGTCACCAGAGGCCATCTCAGCGTCACTCAGTTTGGCCTTTCTGGCAGACAGGGAGCTTACAGAAGAAATTCAGATGTCTAAGAGAAGGATGGAAAAGTACTCACCTTTACTTGCCGTTAGACAAATGCCCAAGATTAACTTTTTAATCTCTCAATTTGGAAAAGATACAGACAAATTATGTTCCCTGGTTTAGGCACTTTTGTTTTTACTCTGCTTCAGAGAAGGGTCATAAAATTGGTACAGCCTTTCCCTGGCGGCCTGGTGATGTGTATCCGAATGGAGCTATCGGATCCTTCCACCCAGCTGTCCTACTTCGAGGAACTGAAAGCTCAGGGTTTATTTTGAGGAACTGGATTAAGGACCTATCTGAAGAAGTGTATACAAAAATTGCAAGCAGTGGTTGAATGTTAATGCTTGGACACCACCTACACATTTTAATAATAAGAAATTTAAATAAATTATTATATGACTGAAGGAGAGATTTTTATGGTGTAGTTAAAAGTGATATAAAATACCGTATGAAAAAAAATCACATGATGGCTCCATGAAGATGTTTGTGGTCTACTGATAAGTGGGGGGGAAAAGCAGTTTACAAAACAATGTGAGGTCTAATCCATTTTTTAAAAATCCAAATACATTTAAAATTCATGTTAAATGAAACTCCACACCATGGTGTTGCAGGTGACTTATTTTCTTCTTTTTGTTTACTTGCATATTCTAATGTTTCCACAATGAATATCTGTTTTTAAACTTTTATTTTACTGTACCAGTATTTTTCTGATCTTTTTCTAGGTTTCAGGGGTATAACATAGTGATTCACAATTTCTAAAGGTTGTACTCCACTTACGGTTACTATAAAATATTGGCTATAGTCCCTGTGCTGTACAATATATCTTTGTAGCTTATTTTATACATAGTAGTTTATACCTCGAAGTCCTCTACCCCTGTCTTGCCCTCCTCACCGTCTCTTCCCCACTATTAATCGCTAGTTTGTTTATATCTGTGAGGTTTTTTTTAAATATTCACTAATTTGTTTAATTTTTAAGATTTCACATAGGTTATTTAGGTCTTATTTTTAATTGAGTTGTTTCGGGTTTTTTTTTGGTATTGAATTGTATGAGCTGTTTATGTGTTTTGAATATTAACTAACCCTTTATTGATTGTATTATTTGCAAATATTTTCTCTAATTTCATAGGTTGTCTTCATTTTGCCAATGGTTTCCTTTGCTGTGCAAAAGCTATATATTTAATTAGGTCCCGTGATTTATTTTTATTTTACTTTTGGACACAGGTCCAAGAATATATTGCTATGGCTTACGTCATAGAGTGTTCCGCCGATGTTTTCTTCAAGGAGTTTTATGGTTTCTGGTCTTAAATTTAGGCTTCTAATCTACTTTGAGTTTATTTTGTGTATAGTATTAGAAAATGTCCTAATGTTATTCTTTTACATGTAGCTGTCCACTTTTCCCAGTACCACTTATTGAAGAGAGTGTTTTTCCTTCACTGTATATTCTTGCCTCCTTGATTGTAGATTAACTGACCATCCATGTGTGAGTTTATTTCTGAGCCCTCTGTTCTTCCCTGTTGATCTCTGTGTCTGTTTTGTGCTGTTTCTGTTCTGTTATGTTCATTTGTTTTATTCTTTCGAGTCCATGTGTAAGTGAAAATATATTTGTCTGACTTATTTCCTTCAAGTCTAGTTGGTAGAAGTGGCAAAATTTCATTCTTTTTCATGTTGAGTAGTATTCCATTAAACATATATATTATATATATGTGTATATATATATTATATATATATATCACATCTTCTTTATCCATTCATCTGTTGATGGATACTTAGGTTGCTCGCATATCTTAGTTATTGTAAAGAATGCTGCTTTGAACGTTGGGGAGCATGTATCTTTTCAAATTAGTGTTTGCGTTTCCTTTGGATATATACCCAGCAGTGGAATTGCTGGATCATATTGTAGTTCTGGTTTTAGTTTTTTGAGAACCTCCATACTATTTTCCACAGTGGCTGTATCCATTGACATTCCTACCGACAGCATATGACGGTTCCCTTTTCCCCACATCCTGGCCACCATTTGTTATTTGTGGTCTTCTCTCTTTTTTCTCATGAAAAATAGTTATATTATTAATTCACCTATCTTGCAAGATTATGAGATTGTGTCTTTTTTTAATGCTATATGTACTTTTAATTTTTAATTTATTTTTTTAATTGGAGGCTAATTACTTTACAATATTGTATGGCTTTTGCCATACCTTGACATGAATCAGCCATGGGTGTACATGTGCTCCCCATCCTGAACCCCCCTCCCTCCTCCCTCCCCATCCCATCCCTCAGGGTCATCCCAGTGCACTAGCCCTGAGCACCCCATCTCATGCATCAAACCTGGACTGGCAATCTGTTTCACATATGATGTTATACATGTTTCAATGCTATTCTCTCAAATGATCCCACCCTCACCTTCTCCGTCAGAGTCCAAAAGACTGTTCTATACACATGTGTCTCTGTCTCACATATAGGGTTATCATTACCATCTTTCTAAATTCCATATATATGTGTTAATATACTGTATTGGTGTTTTTCTTTTTGGCTTACTTCACTCTGTATAATAGGCTCCAGTTTCATCCACCTCATTAGAACTGATTCAAATGTGTTCTTTTTAATAGCTGAGTAATATTCCATTGTGTATATGTACCACAGCTTTCTTATCCATTCATCTGCTGATGGACATCTAGGTTGCTTCCACATCCTAGCTATTGTAAACAGTGCTGTGATGAACATTGGGGTACATGTGTCTCTTTCAATTCTGGTTTCATCAGTGTGTATGCCCAGCAGTGGGATTGCTGGGTCATAAGACAGTTCTATTTCCAATTTTTTAAGGAATCTCCACGCTCTTCTCCATATGGCTGAACTAGTTTGCATTCCCACCAATAGTGTAAGAGGGTTCCCTCTTCTCCACACCCTCTCCAGCATTTATTGCTTGTAGACTTTTGGATAGCAGCCATTCTACTGGTGTGAATTGGTACCTCATTGTGGTTTTGATCTGCATTTCTCTGATGATGAGTGATGTTGAGCATCTTTTCATGTGTTTGTTAGCCATCTGTATGTCTTCTTCTCATGGTAGCCATTTTTACTGGTGTGAGACTGGTTTTGATTTGCTAAACCACTGACATTGTAGTCTTGGGTTGCGTTTTTCTGATGAGAAGTCATATTGAACATCTTTTCTTGTGGCTGTTAACTATCTGTATACCTTAACTTTATATCTTTCTTGTTTTTATTTACTTATACAATAGTATGTGAGTCTGATATTTACATCTATAGGATTGATTTACCCTTACTCGTCTGCCTCTCTTGGAATAAACCAGTCATCCAGAACATCCAGATAGTTAAAAACTTAACCACAAGTTGTTTTCCCAAAGTTTAGCTGTCAGTCAGCTCTCTGGAATTCTGAATCATAGAAGGCTCAGTGAATGATTATAAAGCTAACTCATGAAAGTGCCAGAAGACTGTAATATGTCAAGTAGTACTTTTTAAACTCTATTTATGGAGGATTTCAAGTTTGTTTGTTGTTGTTTTTTTTCACCCCTGCCAGGGAAATGTACTTTTAATTGGAAGGAAAATCAGATATATTTTCTTCCTCGTTCTGCCACTTAACAATCCTGTAACCACCCCCCAGGCTATCACCTTCTTTTTAGGGACTCTATTTCCTCGTCAGGGGAATGTTGGTGATATCTAAGGTTCTTTCAAGGAAGGCTCAACATTCACTGATTTATCTCATTACATCCTCAGAATCTCCTGTGCTCACCTAGGGAGTGGTGGGTTTCTCTGATGGCTCAGATGGTAAAAGAATCTGCCTGCAATGCGGGAGACGTGGGTTCAGTCTGGGTTGGGAAGATCCCCTGGGGGAGGGCATGGCAACCCACTCCAATATTCTTGCCTGGAGAATTGCCATGGACAGAGGAGCCTGGTGGGCTACAGTCCATGGGATCACGAAAGGGTTGGGTGTGGCTGAGCGACTGAGCACAAGCACACGGGGCATGGTGATGGGCTGGTGCCGTGTGGCTTAGGCACAAGTGAAGGTGCCTCTCCAAGCCTCCCGCCCGCGCCCTAAACTGAAGCCGAAGATCAGTTGGCAGCAGCGCTGTCTGCGGCTGGAACGGATCCCTGTGCTGAGCTTTTTACAAGGAGCACAGTTCACTTGGTAAATGTCTCAGATCTGCCCACCCATGCCTACTGTTTAGTATTTTTAGTGATTTACTTTAAAATGCTGGTGTCCAGCACTCCCGACCCCACTCCCACTCCTCCGTGCACAGAATGTACCTGTAAGGGTCATGCTAAGTGACCCAGCTGGTATTTCAGGATGGGTTAGCGTTGAGAAACACCCATTTCTCTACCAAACAATTATCTTTTCTTTCAAAATGTACACAGATGTAGTGAAGGGCTTCAGAGACAGTACAAAGGTCTCTTTTTGGATTCCTTTTGTTTAAGAACTGTCCCTGGGTCCCGCTTGATTCAGAGGCAAAGGTCAGCATTTCTGGCCTTCTCAACACAAGTGTTCAGGAAGGACAAGTGCTGAATGAGCTGCAAACTCTCTGCTTAAATATAACATTTCCCCTGCTTTCCTTTCTTTTTTAAAAAATCTCTTTTCTTCTTTTCTTTTCCTCTTTTTATCCTTTGCCTCCATGCAGTACCATCTTATTCTGTGGAACAGAAGAGGCAGCAACCCGAACGTATTTCCATGTATATACTAACCTTTCCTCTTTCCATAAAAGAAAAAACCGAGGATAACACTACAGTCTCTCCAAAACAATCCTGTTTGTTCATTCCTCTCTTTTATTAGTATTGAATGGGGGTTAGATAAAACAGACGAAAGGGAACAAGGCAGAGCAGATAGGAAAGGAATTGAAGCAACGAGGTCTGTGGTTTCTGTGACTGTGGAAGTAGACAGGATTCCCTGGCCAGTTGGTGGGGTTTCTAGCAAAATCACAGGTCTCGGGATAATTTGGGGCTGCAGGTCCCGTAGTAATAATACTTGAGGCTTGGGGATGGGGTTTGAGGGTTCTGGGGAGGGTCAGGCAGACCTACGTGTATCCCTGATGCCTAGATTCTGCTCTGGTCTGGCTTGTCCCCAAGGCAGAGATCCTTCTTCTCACACCCTGCTTGGAATGTGGTCACTTTGGCTCCCTCTTAGGGTTCCTGAAGCACTGTGAACTCCTATAATATCATTTGAAATACAAACGATAAAGTGAGTGAAACTTTGGAGTGGCTCTGATTTCCAGAACCCTCCAGATTTAAAGCAGGGGTTGGGGGAGAAGGGTGAGGAGTAGACATTTCCCAACTTCCAAGCAAAACCAGTTTGGGGTTGCAAAAATACAGCTGCTCTTGCTTTCCACTGACCTGGGGCTCAGAGTGGCAAGGGACGTGTGGCAATCAGTGCCCAGCCCAGGCCACTGTGCTGGCTGAGCCCTGGATAGAAGGAAAGGCGACTCTAGTATTTAGAACTGAGGCTTGTAGGAGGATTTTGCAGGCCCACAAGTCTCCTGGCTTTTTATCAACACTAGGGGTTGCTTGGTGGCCTCCAGCCAGCACCTCCTTCAGATGAGGAGTTGCCACACCTCGAGAGGTGGCCCCAAGGAGCTGGTAGAGAAAGCCAGAGATCAAAGCCTAGCTCTGCCTCTAACTGGACGTTTGCCCTGTGGCGAGCTATTCATGTCTCAGAGCTGCGGTCTTCTCTGCTATAAAATGAAAGTAATCGTAGGCTGAAATTTACAGAGTTGTGGCCAGGGTTATAGAAGATGGTATGAAGTCAACCGTACATCCTGATACTTAGTAATCAGTAATTGGTTCATCTGTCTCCTAACTTCTGCAAGTAAGATTTCCTTCATTTATGTACTGAAATTAGATAATTATGTAGGTTTTAAAGAAAAAAGGAGGCAGATAGTGTGTTACACAACATATTTTCTACAAGAGCCACACTGGTCACCATATGTGAGTGAATGAGTGCAAGTCGCTCAATAATGTCTGACTCTTTGCGACCCCATGGACTGTAGCCCACCAGGCTCCTCTGTTCACGGGATTATTCTGGCAAGAATACTGGAGTGGGTTGCTATTTCCTTCTCCAGGGGATCTTCCCGACCCAGGGATCAAACCCAGGTCTCCTGCACTGCAGGCAGATTCTTTACCATCTGAGCCACCAGGGAGACATATATCCATCCTGAAATACCAGCTGGCTTTGTAGGGTGGTAGGAACAGCAAGAATCATGTAAGACTTCCAGAGTTCTGCTGGGGGCATCTGTAAGCTGTATTGAGTCGCTTCAGTCATGTCTGACTCCTTGCTACTCCATGGACTGTAGCCTGCCAGGTTCCTCTGTCCATGAGATTCTCCAAGCAAGAATACTGGAGTGGGTTGCCATGCCCTCCTCCAGGGGATCTTCCTGATCCAGGTATCGAACTTGCGACTCATGCCTTGTGCATTGGCAAGTAGGTTCTTTATGGCTAGCGCCACCTGGGAAGCCCCCATTTGTAAGCTTCAGGGAAGCAAATTGACATGTTGAGTTCTCACCATGTCATGGCAGATATGGGTACAATTTAGCAACTGGTTTGCCCATAGAATTTTGGCAAACGAGCCCTTTTAGGGCTTGACAGAGAAACAGAAATGATTTAATGTGATTTAAGACTTATTAAAGATACGACCTGGCCACCATGCCTGGTTTTGCAAAAGGTCCCCAACACTTCCAGAGTTTCCTTGCCCAAGTTTTCTCTTTAGTTTCCTACCGTTCCTCCAAAACATCTGCCAGGCTGAGTGAGAACGCAGGTCAGGGCTCGCCCATGGGCGTGTTTGGCCATCATGGTGCAGGCCCACTCAGTCATTTAGGAAAATATAGTTACCAACATTTGTAAATCAAGAGAGTTTGGGTGGAAACCCAGATTGCCAGCCTCGCTTGAACACCGTCCACACCGGGCTGGCATTCCTGCATGCAGCCTGTGGCTGGAGCCAAGTGGGTGCTGCTCCCTTGGCTGGGCAAACAATGCCTGAGCTGCCTGGCTGGGCACTGCCTGCTTCCCTTGCTCAGGGCCCCTTCCTGAATTGGGGTGGTATTTTGGTTTCATTCCCTCACCATCTTACACATCTCCCTTCCATGGTACCTCACTGCCTTCTGAAGTAAGTGGGCATTCCTCACCTGACCCTCCACACTGTCCAGCAATGATTCTCAGACTGGACACCTTCTAGAGACACCTGGGAGATTATTGGGTCCTGCTGCTTCCCCAGTCCCTTCTGATTCAGCAGCTTGGGGAGCAGGGTTGGGACTCAGGAGTCTATTTTTAACAAGAAAGATCCCCAGGTAATTCTGCTGCAGATGACCTGGGGTGCGTGCTTTTGTAAATAGAGCTGCAGCATGCCCCAGCGTCCCCTGCTGGCCTTTCTGTAGTTTCAGTTCCAGAATTCCTAGAGAAGGCAGTCACTTGGCCTTTAGCCTCCCTCACCAAATTGCAGCTCCAGCAAAAACCACGTGGGATGGGACTTCCGCGGTGGCCCACTGGTTAAGACTTTGCCATCCAATGCAGGGAGTACTGGTTTGATCCCTGGTTGGGGAGCTAGGATCCCACATGCCTTGAGGCCCAAAAACCAGAACATACACAGCAGAAGCAATACTATAACAAATTCAATAAAGATTAAAAAAAAAAAAAAAAAACCATGTGGATGCAGGGGAAAGAAGCCACTCCTAGCAACAAGGTGCGAATCAGATCCGTTTCCCCACCCCCACCCCACCCACTCCACCTCTACACAGACAGACACACACTCACACACACTGCCTCTCTCACACACACACACCTTTCCACTACATTCTCTCCTGTCCATTACCGGTTCCCAGACCATCCTGGCCCTCCTGCACGAGGAACTCCAGGAAGGCAGGGCTACTCCTCATTCAGCTGCCTCTCATCAGAACAGCCCAGCACTGGGCTTCAGACAGAGTGAATGAACACATTCTCTCTCTTAAGTTTTTAACTCATTTTCAAATAACTTTATTTGTACTCAGTTTAAAATGCAAACAATACCAAAGGATATACGATAAATGTGAGTTGTCCTCCCGGTCCTGACTTTGAGGCCTCTGTCCCTCTTAAGGGGCTTCCCTCTTGGCTCAGACAGTAAAGAATCTGCGTGCAGTGTAGGGGCCCCAGGTTTGATCCCTGGGTTGGGAAGATCCCCTGGAGAAGGGAATGGCAACCCACTCCAGTATTCTTGTCTGGAGAATCCTGTGGACAGAGGAGCCTGGCAGGCTACAGTCCATGGGGTCGCAAAGAGTTGGACACGACTGAGCAACTTTAACTCACTCATTCTCTAAAGGAACCAGTCTGTTTTGTGTCTTGATGAAAACATGGGCCTGTCTCTGGCGACAAGAGCCACTGTCACTGCTTATCCTTACAAACAGCTCTTTTCTCTACAGTCCTCGATTTACAGTGGTTCAGCTTACGGTTTTGTTTTGGTTTTTTTTTACCACTTTGGTGCAAAAGCAATAGGCATTCAGTGGAAACACACTTTGAGTTTTGAGTTTTGATCCTTGCCCGGGCTGGTGCTATGCGGTACAGAACTCTACTGTGATTGTGAGTAGCTGTAGCCGCAGCTGCTAGTCAGTCATGCCATCCCTGAGATGAACAACCTCACAGCCATTCTGTACTCAAACAGCCACTCTGTTTTTCATTTTCAATACAGTAGTCAATACATTGCATGAGATATTCAATTCTGTGTGAGGTTATCTTGCCCAACTGTAAGCTAGCATTAAGAGTTCTGAGAATATCCGTGGTAGGCTTAGCTAAACTGTGATCTTCAGTAGCTTGGTACATTAAATGCATTTCAGCTTATGGTATTTCCAATTTATGATGGGTTTATCGAGATACATATCTTTTCATTTTTCTCATTTTATAGTAATATGTTGATCATTTCATATCAGTCATCCCCAAAATAGGTTGAACTTTTAAATATTTATTCATAAAACCTTGGATTAAGTAGGGAAATTTTACTATTCTTATATAATAATTAAGACTGAAGAATGGACTGATAAGGATTTTCGCCAAAGAGGTAGATTTAGAAAGCAAGTCTTCCAGCTCCTGCCCTGGAGTGTTTTGCTCTAAGTGGTATAGTTATTTGAATCGCTGTTTATCTGTATGGTGCAGGCCAGATCTTTTTCGTTCACCACTTACAATTTATAAAAAGATACAGGAGAAGTTCTGCCCAGAGCTGGGGTAGAGGGTCCTCTCCAGACTTATTTGGGAGTTTAGCCTTTTATACATCTACCAGGTATCTTAAAGATTCCTTGATATGAACATACTCTTGCTACCATTATGTAAAAGTGAGTCCAGAAGACTTCTAACTAACAAGTTTATTTAAAATGCTGCAGAGGCAGCTACAGAAGAAAACAGCTGTTTTCAAGCCTGCTTTCCCAGAGTTCAGGTTTTATGTAGTTGTGCAATGTCACCTGCTCCGACCTCTTACCTCCGGTCAAGCAAAGCATGAATCCAGCTCAGATGTTCATGTGTTTGCAATTTCCCGTGTGACACTTCCTTCATTTCCCTTCTGCCTCATGTCTTATCAGTGCAATCATGTTGGAAAGTGGTGTAGATATAAGACAAAAGAAGTTTAGAATTGTACACTCTTGAGAGGTGAATGCTAGCTTTCACAGGAGCTTCACAGAGGTCATTTTCTTTGCTAAGAATATCATTCTGGTATTCATTTGTGTCCCACCTTCCCACCACTCTGAAAAGATAATAAGTGATTTCATGAAGTCAGTGTGTATCATAACTGTTAAAGAGGGCAAATACTCGTTGGAATAAATAAGATCCAGCTTTGAGAGGAGAAGTTAAATGCTCTCTGTCCTTTTCAGGGACACGTGGTCATCAGGAATCATGAGCAACCCATTCGCATACCTTGTTGAGCCTTTGGATCCTGCACAACCAGGAAAGAAGTTCTTCAATTTGAATAAATTGGAGGATTCCAGATATGGTAG
Organism: Budorcas taxicolor; assembly: GCF_023091745.1. NCBI lineage: Eukaryota > Metazoa > Chordata > Mammalia > Artiodactyla > Bovidae > Budorcas > Budorcas taxicolor. The sequence goes on along the minus strand of NC_068917.1, from coordinate 14,654,425 downwards.
GTACCTGGCTCTTTGATATAAATGCTCTGATAGCAGTTGGCATGTCAGTTGCATAATAAGTAAACTACCTAATAAATCAGCCTTTTGGAGAGTTGGAAGAGGGAGTACTAGAGAATGGCTGAATGGTCTTGGATTAACCACAGAAATACACACACGCACCCTTCTTACGTTGCTCATTTTCAAGTAGATAATGATTATATACATAGAACATTTATATAACACTTGATATAGAGAGTGTTTGTACATGTATATTATTTAATCTGAATAACAAGCCTGTCAGGCTATATTCAAAAACATTAAAAAGTCCTGAGGAAGCTGAGGCCCCAAAAGAATCAATGACATGGTTAAATAACAACTATGTAGGTAGTAGGCAGCCAGCAGCAACAGTCAGGCCACTGGGTGGCGGATTGGCCCTAGGGCGGGCAGTGGCAGCAGAGAGGCTGGGGAGCCCTGCGCTCCTGGGTTTCCTCCAACATCAGTCAGCTCCAGCCAGCAACTCCAGCAGGGCCTTTGCCCAGGCCCCCGGGTGGAATGGTGATCAACATACCCAGCAGCCAGTGAAGGTTTACACGCTCAACGAGAACCAGCAGTGGGACAGCCAGGGCACTGGGCATGTCCTCCAGCTACATGGGACAGCAGAAGGACGTGTCCCTGCTAGTCAGGGCCTGACAAAACGTGCTCCACTGGAGAAGGGAATGGCAAACCACTCCAGTACTCTTGCCTTGAGAACCCCATAAACAGTATGAAAAGGCAAAAATATATGACACTGAAAGATGAGCCTCCCAGATCTATAGGTGTCCAGTATGCTGCTGGGGAAGAGCAAAGAAACAGCTTCAGAAAGAATGAAGAGGCTGAGCCAAAGTGGAAAGGATGCCCAATTGTGCTGTGTCTGGTGGTGAAAGTAAAGTCCAATGCTGTAAAGAACAGTACTGAATAGGAACCTGGAATGTTAGGTCCATGCATCAAGGTACATTGGATGTGGTCAAAAAGGAAGTGGCAAGAGTAAACATTGGCATTTTAGGAATCACTGAACTAAAATGGGAATGGGAGAATTTAATAACGATGATTATTATACTGACTACTGTGGACATGAATCCCTTAGAAGAAAATGGAGTAGCCCTCACAGTCAACAAGAGTCTGAAATGCAGTACTTGGGTGTAGTCTCAAAAATGAGAGAATGATCTCTGTTCATTTCCAAGGCAAACCATTCAACATTCAAGTCTATGCCCCAACCACTAATGCCAAAGAAGCTAAAGTTGAACAATTCTATGAAGACCTACAAGACCTTATAGAACTAACAACAAAAAAAAATGTGCTTTTCATCATAGGGGACTGGAATGCAAAAGTAGGAAGTCAAGAGATAACTGGAGTAACAGGCATGTTTGGTCTTGGAGTACAAAATGAAGCAGGGCAAAGGCTAACAAAAGTTTTGCCAAGAGAACATACTGGTTAGAGCAAACACCCTTTTCCAACAACACAAGAGACAACTCTACATATGGACATCACCAGATGGTCAATACCAAAATCAGAGTGATTATAATCTTTGCAGCCAAAAATGGAGAAGCTCTATACAGTCAGCAAAAACAAGACCTGGAGCTGACTGTGGCTCAGATCATGAACTCCTTATTGCCAAATTCAGGCTTAAATTGAAGAAAGTGGGGAAAACCACTAGACCATTCAGGTATAACCTAAATCAAATCCCTTATGATTATACAGTGGAGATGACAGATAGATTCAAGGGATTAGATCTGGTAGATAGAGTGTCTGAAGAACTATGGACTGTAGTCCATAACACTGTACAGGAGGTGGTGACCAAATCCGTCCCCGAGAAGAAGAAATGCCGGAAGGCAAAATGGTTGTCTGAGAAGGACTTACAAATAGCTGAGAAAAGAAGAGAAGCGAAAGGCAGGGAAAGATACACAAAACTGAATGCAGAGTTCCAGAGAAAAGCGAAGAGAGATAAGAAAGCCTTAAGTGAACAATGCAAATAAATAGAGGAAAAAAAATAGAATGGGAAAGACTAGAGATCTCTTCAAGAAAATAGAGATTCCAAGGGAACATTTCATGCACAGATGGGCACAATAAAAGACAGAAACAGCAAGGACCTAACAGAAGCAGAAGAGATTAAGAAGAGGTGTCAAGAATACACAGAACTGTACGAAAAACTTCTTAATGACCCAGATAACCACGATGGTGTGATTACTCACCTAGAGCCAGATTTCCTAGAGTGTGAAGTCAAGTGGCTCTTAGGAAGCATTCCTACAAACAAAGCTAGTGGAGGTGATGGAATTCTAGCTGCTGCTGCTGCTGCTGCTGCTGCTGCTGCTGCTGCTGCGTCACTTCAGTCGCGTCTGACTCTGTGCGACCCCATAGACGGCAGCCCACCAGGCTCCCCCGTCCCTGGGATTCTCCAGGCAAGAACACTGGAGTGGGTTGCCATTTCCTTCTCGAAGGCATGAAAGTGAAAAGTGAAAGTGAAGTCGCTCAGTCGTGTCCAACTCCTAGCGACCCCATGGACTGCAGCCTACCAAGCCCCTCCATCCGTGGGATTTTCCAGGCAGAGTACTATTTCAAATCCTAAAAGATGATGCTGTGAAAGTGCTGCACTCAATATGCCAGCAAATCTGGAAAGCTCAGCAGTGGCCACAGGGCTGGAAAAGGTCAGTTCTCATTCCCGTCCCTAAGGGTAATGCAAAGGAATGTTAGGACTGCCACACAGTTGCACTCTTTTCACACACTAGCAAGGTAATGCTCAAAATCCTTCAAGCTAGGCTTCAGCAGTAAGTGCACCTTCCAGATGTACAAGCTGGATTTGGAAAAGGCAGGGGTAGCAGAGATCAAATTGCCAACATCCACTGGATCAAACCAGTCACACCTAAAGGAAATCTACCCTGAATATCCAATGGAAGGACCGATGCTGAAGTTGAAGCTCCGATTCCTTGGCTGCCTGATGCTGTTTCAACTGGAAAAGACCCTGATACTGGGAAAGACTGAGGGCAAGAGTAGAAGGGAACGACACAGGATAAGGTGGTTGGAGGGCATCACTGATTCAGTGGACATGAGTTTGAGCGGACTCAGGAAGATAGTGAAGGACAGGGAAGCCTGGCATGCTGCAGTGCATGGTGTGCAGCGTGAGACACAACTTGGCAACTGAACAGCAACAAAAAGATAGTGGAAGAGGGTGAAAACACAGGCCTTTTTGGTCCCAACTCCTGTGCTTTCTGCCTTTGTACTCTTGCCTTTTCTGGATAATACTAGTGAATAATTCTTATGTATCAAGATGAACCACTTCTTTTATAAGCAAACTAAGTTCTCTTAAAAATTACCATTGTGTTACTCTAAAAAACATGGTTACCGATGACCATACTCCGTGGAGTTTAGGTGTTTATTTCCTTTGAAAGGTTTATATGACTGTTCTTTGGTCTAATTTTAATCTTTGTAAAGGGGTTATTTTCTCATTTTTCACACACTGAGGTTTCATAACAAATACTACTCTGTATGTGTGTATGTGTGTGCTTTACTCACTAACAGTAATACAGCAAATTAAATGATCTAGACTGGTTGCTTTCATGATAACTTAAGGGAAGCTATATTACTGGATTCCAAGGCTAGGCAGCCACTGGCTATGAAAGAATTAACTGTGATATTTTATTTTCGCCTAGGCTGTAGGTATTTTCTAATAACTGAATGTCTCAAGCCCATTCAATATTCTGATATTTCAAATCGCTGAAATCAGTTTAAATGTGCTCTCTTTCCTTGTTGAAAGACTAGAGGGGATGTTGCCTTGCATCAAGTTTGGATGGAGACAGGCTTTAAAGAGCTCTGATAATAAGATGGCTCATGGTTTTTTGTTTGTTTTGTTATGCTTTCTCCTTTTATTCCTAGGGTCCTTACCATTTTCTATCAGAGTTCTCCTGGAGGCAGCCATTCGGAACTGTGATCAATTTTTGGTGAAGAAGAATGACGTTGAAAATATCCTGAATTGGAAGGTCATGCAGCATAAGAACATAGAAGTGCCCTTTAAGCCTGCCCGAGTCATCCTGCAGGACTTTACGTGAGCCTGTGTCACCTTACTCTCTCCTCTCCCTCCCTTGTCACTCTGTAGAGAAGGCTTTTTAAAGGCAAAAACAAAAAAACAACACAGTGATTGTGTGATTTTTCACTCAATATTCAGAGACACTTGAAAGCAAAAGAGGGCGGTCACCCCAGATGGCAAGAGATAATCTCAGGGACGGTACTCATCCACCTTTTCCAGCAGCGGAGGTCATTGTCCTTGGCCTTGATGATCCTAGCCCTCAGTGTACTAGCAAAAAAGTTGAAAGAGACAGCATGAAGTGGAACTGTCTTAGAATCTTTTCTCCCCCACATCCGGTCACCCAGGGAGCCAGGTTTTAAACAGACATCCTTGGAATGTTGATCTGTATCACCGGAGGGGAGATGCGTAGTTTGCAAGGCCTGATGTGTTGCTGTTAAGTCTGCTCACACCCTGCTAGTCCCAAGAACTGCTTCCCGTTACAGCCTCACTTAAAAAGGCAATCTGCTGATTTGTCTGTTTACTTTTGGCTGCACTGGGCCTTCACTGCTGCCCTCGGGCCTCTAGCTGCAGTGAGCGGGGCCCTCTCTCGTTGCGGTGTGCTGGCTTCTCTCTTCTTGCACAGCACAGGTTCTCAGTGCGTGGCCTTCAGCAGCTGCGGCTCCTGGGCTCTTGAGCACAGGCTCAGTAGTTGTGGCACATGGGCTGAGTTGCCTTGGGACATATGGGATCTTCCCGGATCAGGGATTGAAGCCGTGTTCCCTGCATTGGCAAGTGGGTTCTTAATCAGTGGACCTCCAGGGAAGCCCTTCACCCCTTCACAGCCTACCTTGTCATTTTTTTAAACGATGTTACTTTATTCCTTCTGGAGACCAAATTTCATTTTTTTAGAGGACGATTACTCATATTTTACTCTCTAATATAATAAAAAGGAAGGATGCGCTTAATATAAGCTTGATTCACAGCCTGCTTTTCTGAGTTACATCCATTCCTTTAAATTTGGTCTGAAGTTGAAGGGTGTGATCTGTATGTCTTGCCAAAGACTTTGCGAGCCCACCATGTGAGTAGGGAACAGTGATAGAAAAAGTTCTCAAGTTTTTAAGTGCCAGCTTTCTGACAGTTTCTCTGCCTAAACCACTTTGGTTGTTAACTTTAATGCAGGAATAAAATTGCATATAGAGGTACTGCTCAGCCATGATGCTCATTACTGATGTGATTTCCACTCAAGGAAATGTATTTAGCAGCTTTCACTTTTCTGACATCTATCATTTACTCCACTGGTGAGATAGCCCTCTTGCCAATATTTTCAGCAGAAACAAAAGCTGGAAAAAACCCACATAACACTTGTTTAACAGATTTGTTTTCTGCTTAATTCTCCCATTTCTTAGGGGTGTGCCAGCTGTGGTTGACTTTGCTGCCATGCGTGATGCTGTGAAAAAGTTAGGAGGCAATCCAGAGAAAATAAACCCCATCTGTCCTGCTGATCTTGTCATTGATCATTCCATCCAGGTTGATTTCAACAGAAGGTGAGAGACTAGGATGAATATTTGGGTTTTCTGCTTTGCGCAAAATCTTGAAGTATAAGTCTTTCTCGTGTGTGTATGTGTGTGTGTGTATCATTAAATAAGAGAAGAAAAATCTTTGAAAGATATATTCAGAAAAACTCAAACTTACTATATATTTTTCCTTGAAGGTTTTGTTTTTTTTTTTTTTTTTTTTTTAGTGATGGGGACATTAATCTTTTTTTCTTTCTATTTACTTTCTTCAGGGGAGCAGGCTGTGTTTAAGCTTGAAGTTTGGGTGAAAAACACAAAACAGATTTCTGCCAAGAGGGCTTGTTAGTACAAGTATGTGTGTGACCTTAAAAGTGTTTAGGTGTTTTGTTTTGCCTTTTCTAACCACTGGATCCTTATTCCTCTTTTGATTTCAAGTAATTATTTTATATCCAGCCATCGCTGCCTCTCCACATGAGTGTCCATAATGTCTGTACATTTCTTTTCCGCTGTTTCTTCTACAGTTCAGGATATCCTCTTCTCTCTTCCTGTTATAACCCTACCAATAACCTACCAGTAAAATCTCAGTGGCAGTAGATGATAAAAATGTATCTCTTACACATCTACCAATTAGCTGGGAGGTCAGCTAATCTCAGCTGAGTGCGGTTGGGCAGCTGGGCCTGCCCCATTCTCTGTGGGCTGCTTTGGAGAAAGCAGCTGTCTGGGCGTCACAGAGGCTTGAGAGAGCAAGCAGAAACCTGCAGTATCTCTCGAGGCCTTGATGAGGGACTGACATCTGATCACTTCTGTTCACAATGATGTTAATCAGAGCAAGGCCCACGGTCGAGCCCAAAGTCAGGAGTGGAGGCGTACACTCCAGTAACTGCAAGATTATACAACAAGGATATGAATACAGGGAGGGCAGCCAGGTACTGCTAGAAGGCTGATACCTTCACCTAGAAACATTACTAAGTAAAATTATTTCCAACTTTAGATAGAACCTTAGTTAAAAAGAAATAACTGTTCTGCATACAATGCTGGGAAAATTAATTCTTTGGTAGAAAAAACAGTACCTATGATTGAAAGCATTAATATTTTTTAAATTAAATCATCAAACATTTAGAAGAAAATGTAACTTTATATGTATCAAATGTCTTGATGAGAAAGACTTTTCTTGATTGAGAGGCAATGAATGAAACAAAGGCACAAAAACTATAGATGTAAGGACTTCAAAGTTAACAGGAGATAACTTGAAAAATATTTTCAAAAGAGTTAATAGCCTTAATATATACAGAGTACGTGTAACCTATTTTAAAAAAAAAAGAAGCAGTAAAACCCAGCAAATAAATGGGCAAAGGAAAGCAGACATTTCACAGTAAAAGAAAATGGTAAACAGTATATACAACCTTTTCAACTTTACAAGTAATAAAAAGGTAAATTAAACCCTTGAGATACCATTTTCTCTTATCAACATAGTTAAGATTAGAAAATAAATGTTATTAATTATAAAGGTGCCATGATGGAGACACTTTTATACACTGCTGATAGTGCTGGAAATTAGAAATAATGAAAGCACTGTGTATTTGGATCCTTAGAAATTGCCATATCCTTTGTCCTGGGATTTCTGCTTCTAAACATACCCTTTATAGATTTCTGAAATTCAGCAGAAGCTTAGTGACTAAATAGTGCTCTTTAAAGGATTATTTATAATAGAGAAAACCTAAAAGCATTCTAGGTGTCCCAACAAAGGAGAGTGATTTATTAAATTACATCACATCCTTAAAATAAATATATTAAGTAACCTTTAGGGTTATATTTAAATCCTTAATAACACTTGGAACATGCTCATGTGTTAGCTCAAGGAGCCAGGTAGAAATTGCCTGTGAGAATGATCCCAGCTCAATGAAAAGCTGCTGCTGCCAAGTCTCTTCAGTCGTGTCTGATTCTGTGCGACCCCATAGATGGCAGCCCACCAGGCTCCCCCATCCGTGGGATTCTCCAGGCAAGAACACCAGAGTGGGTTGCCATTTCCTTTTCCAATGCATGAAAGTAAAAAGTGAAAGTGAAGTCGTATCTGACCCTCAGCGACCGCATGGACTGCAGCCTTCCAGGCTCCTCCGTCTATGGGATTTTCCAGGCAAGAGTACTGGAGTGGGGTGCCATTGCCTTCTCCACAATTAAAAGGTAGGCAGAGATTAAAGAATTGGAAAGAGAGGTGCCAAACTGCTAAGCAATTGTAACTATTCTTTATTTTTACAATAAGAAGCTGTTGTTTTTATAATAGAAGTTCATTTAAGAATGTGAAACCAGCCACACAAAGGGAAAAAAAAAAAAAAAACCCAAAACCTTTATTTGCTTCCTTGGCAATTTAAGTGGGTTCCATATAGCCTTAAGAGAAACGTAGAAACTGGTCATTCTCAAATTAGTATTGACAATATCCAAACCAGAAAAATTCAGGAATAGAGAGAAATCTGTTTTGTCTCCTGAACTGTCAGTTCTTGGAACAAGCAGACTGGATACTTGCCAGCTCTTTCCTTTCCTTTGGACTCAGCCCATCCTTAGGCTTATTTTTTTTCCTCTTAAATTACATGAGCTCAATCTAATATTTTGATTTCAAAGGGAAGAGTTAAAAATACACAAACTGTTGTCCTACTGAAGAGTAAGTATGTTTCCTAAAGTCCCACTTCAGAAATGAATAAAAAGTAAGGTCACAAAGGTAAAGGAGAAGAGGGTGGCAGAGGATGAAATGGTTGGATGGCATCACTGACTCAGTGGACGTGAATTTGAGCAAACTCTGGGAGATAGTGAAGGACAGGGAAGACCGTGGGGTCACAGAGTCGGACTCGATTTAGCAACTGGACAACAACCTCACAAAATCATGGGCCACTTTTATCTTTCTTGAAGCCTCTCATTGGCCTCACGGATTTACCTTTATTTCTCTGGCCTGGAAGGTAAAAGTACTGGTGGAGACAGAATTGCAGTTGTTTTAATGTCTGAAGTTATTTGACTCAAAACTCAAAGAACTCCTGACTCTTAAGTAGGTAAAGAATCTAAATCAACACCAACTGTGACTTGGTTTCCTCTTGAAGCTGTGACATCTATCAACTCTGGTTTCAATTTTTTATGGATCTTTTTCATTTACACTGTAATACTGAAAATATTGTTTTGAAAAACGCAAAGTCCAAGGTTGAGCTTTAATCTAAAACGATACCCAAATCTAGCAAACACTTTCTTTTTTTAATTCGAGAGAAACATTTCTGTGAGAAGCATTTTCATTGCTAATGTTTTGTTTTTATTTCTTGAGTTTGGTTTTGCAATTTGACCTCCCAGTCTGTTTCCTCATTTTTGTAAAGAATTAAATGTGATATGTCTCAGCTTTTGTGGAACTCTGTGCTGTGGGCTTATTTCCAGCTATTTCCAGAAATGAGTTAGTACAACTGAGTAAGGAGTGATAGGATGGTGAATTTTCTCTTAAGTATTTCTAAGCTCTTTCCTTGGTTTGAATATTAGTAATTGGCTTCACACTATCTTCAGGGATCAAGGATCTAACTAATGCATTATTATAATGTTTTTCAAAGTTATCTCAGAAACAATTTTTTAAAATCCCAACAAGAATATAACAATTTCCAACCAGATTTCAAGCATGTCCGAACTACGAACTATTTCCTCTATAAATATTTTCTGTGAATTTCTGGAGTACCATTAAATGTAATACTCAGAAAGTTGGAACTACATCCAGATCTGATTTCAATTTATGTAAATAAGGGAACATTTCCTCTTTAATCTGTGAGGCCATTCACATTCAGAGATCTTATTAAAAACTCACCAGGTTGGGTAAATGTGGGGCAGTTCTGAGTGGTGGAAAACTCTGAATTCTAGGTCTGTTTATTCATTTGAGTAACTAGAACTAAGTTAAAGAAAGAGCCAAGGTTAGCATGAAAGTTGTTCTGTTTCAGTAACTAAAAGGGTTGTTGTTGGTGGGTTTCTTATTTTTTTTTAAACTTAGAATTAACATATCATAAAGCAGCCTAAACATTCTGGCTTCTGCTTGTCCTGTGACTGTGTCATTTATATCAAACTGACGGTCCCAAAATTCTGTGGGTTAAATGGTCTTCTTCCAGCCCTGCTTCTGCTGTAAGGAGCTCTGATGTCCTTCTAGAAACAGGAGGATGAGGAGGCATAATGACTGGGAGTCCATGTGTGCTCAGAGTACAGCCGAAGAGATAGAGCAGGGCCATACATGATTAAGAATAATGTTCCAAGATGCCTTTGCTTTTTTTTTAATTAAAAATAATTCTATTTAACAGACCTATTGTATGCCAGTATTTGTTCAAGAAGCAGGTTAGTCTCAAAAAGCAGAGAGATTAGAGAATGCATAGCTTGAATGCAGTTAATAAGTGTAGGAACGAAATCTCTAACTTGAAGAGTTGGGAGGTTCTTCCAGGAGTATCACTTAATCTAGGTCCCCAGGCATGTTTACCACAAGGAACTGGAAAGGCATTCTACACAGAGAGAACAGAGCATGCGAAGGCATGAGGAAAGTGTGGTGTGGGAGAGTATGAAGGCCACAGTGCCGCTGAAGCTGAAAGTTTGGACTGGAGGATGGGAGAGAGTGCATGAAGGAATTCTGAGGTCAGGCTGAATGAAGGACCTTGTTTTTTAAAGAAAGGGATTTGTACTGTATTTAGAAAATGGGATCTCCTGGCAGATTCAACATGGGTTGTGATGATCTGTATTTTGGAAAACCAAATTCTGGTGACGGTACAAAAGATAGGTTGACTAGATTGAGAGAAACTGGGCAGGAGACTGTTTCTGGAATAAATACTCTGCTAGCTGTAGGTACTAAGTGGGAGAAGAGGAGATCATTAGATGAGGGATGGACAGACAAGGAAAAGGAGGAGATGCAGGGAGGAAGGTCACACATTAGGATTTGACCTGTTGCATTTGTGGTGCCCAAAGTGTTCCTGGTGTAGATGCTCAGGATACATTGGGAATATGGATCTGGACCTGAAGACCCAGGTGGGGACTGGAGGGATGGAGCCCTCAGTGTACTAGGATGAAGGTGGAAGGATGGAGCCCTTGTGTACTAGGATGAAGGTGGAGGGATGGAGCCCTCAGTGTACTAGGATGAAGGTGGAGGACCTGAAGACCCAGGTGGGGACCAGAGGGATGGAGCCCTCAGTGTACTAGGATGAAGGTGGAGGACCTGAAGACACAGGTGGGTCTGGAGGGATGGAGCCCTCAGTGTACTAGGATGAAGGTGGAGAGATGGAGCCCTCAGTGTACTAGGATGAAGGTAGAGGACCTGAAGACACAAGGGGGGACCAGAGGGATGGAGCCCTCAGTGTACCAGGATGAAGGTGGAGGACCTGAAGACACAGATGGGGACTGGAGGGATGGAGCCCTCAGTGTACTAGGATGAAGGTGGAAGACCTGAAGACACAGGTGGGGACCAGAGGGATGGAGCCCTCAGTGTACTAGGATGAAGGTGAAGGACCTGAAGACACAGGTGGGGACTGGAGGGATGGAGCCCTCAGTGTACTAGGATGAAGGTGGAGGGAGGGAGCCTTCAGTGTACTAGGATGAAGGTGAAGGACCTGAAGACACAGGTGGGGACCAGAGGGATGGAGCCCTCAGTGTACTAGGATGAAGGTGGAGGACCTGAAGACACAGATGGGGACTGGACGGATGGAGCCCTCAGTGTACTTGGAAAAATTATCTAATCTTTCTGTGCCTTGGCTTCCTCTTCTGTACGTTAGGATAATAGTAGTACCTACGTGAGGGGTTGTTATGATGATTGAGTGAGTTCATGTGTGTAAAGTCCATGACGCATCATGCAGTCTTGCATGCTGGCTTCTGCTGCAATTATTATGGTAGTTGTTGCTGTTACAATACCAGCACCACTGCTGCAGTTTCTGTAACTACTACTGCAAGGAGGCAGTATAAGAATTTAGAACATCGATTCTGGAGTCAGACTGCCTGGGTTTCAATACCAGTTCCATCATTTACTTGCTGGGTAGTCTTGAGCACCTTACCTTCTGTCTGTCTCCTTTTGAAAAAAATGTGGATATTAGTTGCCTCTAACTTAAAGTGCTATTTTGAAGACTAAATTAGAAAATAAATGTAAAGCACTTTAGTGCCTAGCTCTTGTAATGTCAGTAAGTGTTAACTATCAATTAGTGATGTGTGACTTGGCTCTTAGGTATTAATTTTACTGTCCTTTCCTATGTGCACCCAGTCCATGATGCATAGTCTACACATGCTTCCTGTGTGCTAATCATGCAGAGTTGCCACTATGACTTATTCTGAGTCATGAAGGTGGAAGACCTGAAGACACAGGTGGGGACTGGAGGGATGGAGCCCTCAGTGTACTAGGATGAAGGTAGAGGACCTGAAGACACAGGTGGGGACCAGAGGGATGGAGCCCTCAGTGTACTAGGATGTACTACTTTGACTCAAAACAATGTAGTTTGATTATAAAAATTCTAGAAGAGCTTCCTGATGCTCTGCATTGTCCATGTCCATCCTGATGGATGGAATGACTTTGAGCAAACCTTGGCATGTATTTTGGGGTTTATAGATGTTCTTGGGCAGCACCATCTGCCCTGTAAACCTCCATTTGGAGGATAGGAGGTTGTGATCCTACAAATTCCTGTGCCTCCTGGCATCACTGGGTTCCTGTCTCCCAACATAAAATAGATGAAAATGCCAGGCTCAGGCATGGCTCAGCTAAGAGAGGTGTTGTAACAAAGTCACAGATGAGAAAGATGTATGGAAAGAAGGCTTCTTTAAGAATCTAAACTGCTGTTCTCATAAAAGTCTTAAGTCTGTTCCTAAGACTCAGACTTTATGATTAGAATAGTTTTTACTTAGATTCACTCAATGTTTTCTACCCACCATGTTTAAAGGCATGGTAAAAAAAATCACCTGAATCAAAAATAAAGTTCTTTTTTCTTTAGTTAACTCTTCTTTGCCATGTGAAGAAATGCACTGCCACCCAGATGATATGCCGTTTGGCTTATTATCATCAATAGCTTTGACTGGTAACATTTTAAGTCTTAAAATTTATACGTTTAGTTGTTCTCTTTGACAGGGCAGACAGTTTAAAGAAGAATCAAGACTTGGAATTTGAAAGAAATAAAGAACGATTTGAATTTTTAAAGGTACGGGCAGAGCTTGGTTCCACTGATTGATTCTCCATATGTGTGGGGTGCGAGGGAGAGGTGAGCTGCATAAATGTGTGTCTGGCATTCACAGTGTTCCTCCCATTTCTCAACCGTAGTGGGGCTCTCAGGCCTTTTGCAACATGAGGATTATTCCACCAGGCTCAGGAATCATCCACCAGGTGAATCTGGAGTATTTGGCGAGAGTGGTCTTTGATCAGGATGGATATTACTACCCAGACAGCCTTGTGGGCACAGATTCGCACACCACCATGATCGATGGTTTGGGTGTCCTTGGTTGGGGTGAGTGCTCTTTCGGGTTCCTATTCCATATGTGCTGGTCTATGGCATGGACCTCGATTTACTTTGATCCCATTACATTCCAGCAGCATGAATTTGAGTGACCAACAAATATCAGAGAGGTGTTTTTGTCTGTTTTGCTCACTGTTATATTTCCAGTACCCCGGAAAGTGTTTTGTGCCGTCAGTATGATGTTTGGAAGAACGAATTGGAACAAGGGGTTAGGGACATTTAAAATAAATGGAAACCACCGGGAGAGTCTGTTAAAGATGGGTACTCCTGACCCTCACTCTCCTTTTCAGTGTGGAATCATGGGGATTTTGATCTAGATGTCGGGAGACCACACTCTGAGAAACACTTGTTAAAAATTCTGTAGAGGGAAATAGAGGAAAGATAACTGTTCTTTATGGAAATATAACTCTACACTAGTAAAATACTGAGGGTGGGTTGACTACTTATTAATGATACTGAACTATGCCTGAGGAGTCATGAAACCATTATTGCATACAGGTGTGGGTGGTATCGAAGCAGAAGCTGTGATGCTGGGCCAGCCAATCAGCATGGTGCTTCCCCAGGTGATCGGCTACAGGCTGGTGGGCAATCCCCACCCCCTGGTAACATCCACTGACATCGTGCTCACCATCACCAAGGTAACCAAGTGCTGCCTCTTCTGGGGTCTTAGAGAGTCTCAGTGACAAACTGGAAGGAAGTCCTTGATGGACTCTCTCTTGGTTTCCATGTGCTCTAGAAATGCTAGGAAACAGTACGTTGATGACTTTAAAAGCGACGAGATAAGGTGAGAATTCTGTGGTCAAATTTCAGATCATTAGGTTCACATTACTCTTCTGTTGCTGCATGGATATTTTTCTTAAAAAAAAAGTTTTTGAAACCGTGAAATAGTTTAAATACACAGAAGTTAAAATGACACTTATATGCCCACCACATAAACTTAACAGATGGTAACATTTTGCTGTTTTTGCTTCAGAGCTCTCTCTGTATGTACATTTTTTAAAGAAGTGAAATGTAATGTTTATGGCTAAAGCCACCCTCCTCATTTCTAGAAATAATCACTGTGCTGAGGTTGTACAAAATCATTTCCATGCATATGTTTATACTTCTGTACTTTTTCCATGTGGTTCTTCTTTGTATGTAAATAGCAAACTCTTTCTATGAATAATTTTTGACTTTTAAAATTTCTTTCTGTGTATTTTAAGTTACATTATTGTAACGGATGTTTTTCCAAGCTGGAAAATACTAGTTAGTTGTTTTTTTGTTTGTTTTTTATTTTTGCCCTTGTTGAAAGTAATCTTTTATAATGATTTGCTTGCTTTGCAGAAAGAAGGCAGTTTCATTTTGAAAGATTATTAGAAAAGTAATTTTTTTATTATCACAAAGTTTTTTCTGGTTGTATGGTTTGGAGGCTTGGGGAATTTGAGATGGATACTATACTTTTGATTTAATCGTCATGGAAATCAGAATTGGATGAGTTTGAATGTTATAGCTTATCAGAGATGTCCACATCGTGCAAGTGTAGAATAATATAGGCTTTACCCACAAAGTCTGGCAGAATTCCACATAATCAGAAGAGACTGTCTACATGGCTGTCCACACTTCATGAACCTGATTTCATGCAGCCCCAAGCTGGTCACTGATGCTGCAGCTCTGGCTGATGGCTTGTATGGAAAAGATGTGGGAGTCAGACTGCCTGAATCTTTTAGTTACCTTTGACTTATACCTGTGTTCAGGATATTCATTCATTATACACTTGGAAACAAGGCATTTGCTTACTCAGTAAGTGCAAATCATAACTAATTTAAGTTGAAAGAACTTATTTAATCCTTAGAACATTTTCTCATTTTGAAAAACTTTTCTTAATATTGTGATTTTATATTATTTTTTCTTTTTCAAGAACTGTTTTGAAATAATTTTAGATTTATAGGCGAGTTAATGTAAAGGTAATACAGAGTTCTGTTACCTTTCTCTCAGCTCCCCCAAATGTTAACATCTTACATAACCATGGTACATTTATCAGAAATAGTAGTTAACATTGGTATGCCATTTTTAACTAAACTAGAAACTCCACCAGTCTTTGTAGTAATGTCCCTTTTCGGTTCTAGGATCTACTACAGGATACCATGTTGTATTAGTTGCATTGCTTTTTAAGTTTTATTTTTAAGAGTAATCTATAATGTGTGCTCAGCTGTGTCTGACTCTTTGCGACCCCATGGACTGTAGCCTGCCAGGCTCCTCTGTCCATGGAATTTTCCAGGCAAAAATACTAGAGCAGGTTGCCATTTCCTACTCCAGGGGATCTTCCCAACCCAGGGGTCCAGCCTGCGTCTCCTACATTGGTAGGCAGATTCTTTACCACTGAGCCAGCTGGGAAGCCCATAATCCAAAATATATTGGGCTAATTTATTGTTTGTGTTGACTCACAAGGCTAGTTTATGAGAATGGCAAGGGGATAGTTCTGCATTTTAAATAAGGGTTATCAGGACTTCTCTGTTGGTCCACTGGTCAAGACTGTGCTCTCCCAATGTGGGGAGCACGAGTTCAGTCCCTGATTGGGGAACTGCAATCCTGCGTGCCACCTGGCATGACCATAAAAAGTAAATGCTGAAAAAAAATGTGGGTTATCAAATCTCAAATTCTGTTATTATCCTGTTGCTCAGCACCTCCGCCAGGTTGGGGTAGTGGGCAAGTTTGTCGAGTTCTTTGGGCCAGGAGTAGCCCAACTGTCCATTGCCGACCGAGCTACGATTGCCAACATGTGTCCAGAGTATGGGGCCACTGCCGCCTTTTTCCCAGTTGATGAAGTCAGTATCAAGTACCTGGTGCAGACAGGTAAGTGCAGAACCCTGAGAACAGAAGGTCCCTTGTATAGTTCCGAGAAAGCCGACAATCGGAGTGCTACCTTCTGTCTCTGTCCCTCAGTTAAACAGTAGAGGCATCACCCTAAAGAAGAGAAGGGAAGGGATGGTGGGGAGGGGAAAGCTGCAAACTACACCGGAGATAAGATTGGGTTCTGGGATCTAGAGGTGGCCACTGAACCTCTTACTGATCTGGTACTGAATTTCTAACATCTATTGAAATGAAACAAATGGTTTTAGAGAAGGCGAACCCTTTCTTAACGGAAACCTAAGAGAAATTTCTCCCATGTGTTTTCATGGGGAGGGTGACATGGGGTGTAGTGAACACTGGAACGCAACAACAGGTCATGATAAAGATGCTAATGAAGATCAGACAGTCATCTGTTGTAAGATCCTTGCTGACAGCTGATGACCTTGACAATTCAGTGAAAATGAACAGGCCAACAACAAATGCTGATCTGATGTGGATCCAAGAATCAAGCTCTCCAGCAGTCTTAATTTACTGTCAGAGAAATGGGAGTTCTGCATGTCCATTTGGGCAAACCATGCGTATTATCTCCTGCAACCAGGAGCTTTCTGAATGAAACAGCAGAGCGTTTGGGGTCATATTCCTGGTGACACAGTATCATGAGTTAGAACTTTGAACTTTGGAGTTAAACTCAGCTTTGGCTCCTGGTTCTGCCATTTACAGCCCGTGTTCCATGGAAAAGTTATTTAATCTTCTTGAGCCAGTATTTCCTCATCTATACATGAGGATAATAATAGTGTTTGTCTCAGAAGGTCAGGAGAAAGGATTAGAGATTGAAATAATGTATTGAAAAAGTGTAGCCCACAGTGCTGGGCACACAGCTCGTGTTTTGTGGTAGGAGATGGGGGGAATTACTATTTTAACAGGGCTAATGTAGACTGTTGAGGGTCTATGGCCAGTTGAAGGCAGATGCGTAGGAGGGGCACTTTGGCAATTTGCTAAGCCTTAGGAGCCTCTTGGTGTTACTTCCCTGGTGGCTCAGACAGTAAAGCATCTTGCTTACAATGCAGGAGACCTGGGTTCGATCCCTGGGTCGGGAAGATCCTCTGGAGAAGGAAATGGCAACCCACTCCAGTACTCTTGCCCGGAAAACCCCATGGACGGAGAAGCATAGTGGGCTACAGTCCATGGGATCGCAAAGAGTCGGACATGACTGAGCGACTTCACTTTCACTTTCAGGAGCCTCTTAATTAAGAACCATAATCAGGACTTCCCCAGTGGTCCAGTGATTTAAGTCTCCGTGCTTCCAGTGCAGGGGGCATGGGTTTCATCCCTGGTCAGGGAACTAAGATCCTACATGCCACACTGTGCCGCCAAATAATTGGGGAAAAAAAAAAAAAGAACTATAACCCAGAGAGAGGAGTACTTATAACTAAGTAGAATTCTTTTCAGAAAACAGTCCCTTCGATAGAACAGCAGGTTGGTTCATGGTCCCTAGTAAACAGCAGCATCAGTTGGAAAGTCAGACCATGAGCCTGCAGGCTGCAGTGTCAGCAGAGGGCTTGGAGTGTCTTAAGTGAAGCCCTCACTGTTTATGCAGTTGCTACTAAAGGTATTAGTTTCATCAGAAAATACTGACATCTGTTACTTGCTACTTCTTAAAATGCCCATTAGGTCGTGACAAAGAAAAAGTAAAGCATATTAAACAGTATCTTCAGGCTGTAGGAATGTTTCGGAACTTCAGTGACTCCTCTCAAGACCCAGACTTTGCCCAGGTATGGGAGCACCTCTCATTGAACACGTTTCCTCTTCCTCAGGCCTGTGGTTTTAATTGTGAAAGTTTTTCCTAGGGGGAGTGTACTTGTAGGAAGTTAGTCACTGCCAAGTTATCACAAAAGAACAGGGTGTTAAAGGCTGAAAAAATAAAAAAGATAAGGAATTGCAGACATGACAAAATAACATAACTTCCCCCATTCTTCCTGGCCATTAGGTTGAGTGTCTCCTTTTTTGATTTATTCCTCTGATGTAGACGACCCTTGGAGAAGAAGTTTAGAAGGACTGGAGCTATTTAAAGGCTGATAAGCTCATCAGAATTATAGATGGGAAAGAAATGAAAGTGCAAGCCAATCGATTAAGTGTGAGCCAATCAGTTAGTTCAGATTTATCCACTGCTTATCTTCACTCATTGTCTAGGGTGCAAACTAAACCCCACTTTTCTCTACAGCCAAGATCGGAGGGTAAACCAGATGTGGGACTATTATTTCCTTTCCTATTATTAACACACTGAGGGAAGGAAATACTCCATCAGACTAGGACCCATTTCTTGGCATTGATGACTTCATGACAACATCCCCTCAAGTCATCTTAGAAAAATTACAGTGGTTTATCTGTCATTTCAGTAGGAAACACATCTCACACTAACTTAAGCAATAGAAAGGATGTATGAGCTACTTTATAACGAGGGCCAAGTGGAAGACCACAGCAGCCATAGTGCCCACCCTGGTCTTTCTGAGAGTGGGCAAGGCTTCTGCCTGTCGCATGCTACCAAGTGCCCATCTGGATCTCTGGAAATTCCCTTCAGTGTTAAAAAGGGACCCTGATTTTCTTGGTTTTGAATGTGTTAGTTCGGTTTGTTTTTATTGCTGTGTAAATTCTCTGGCACAGCTGTTTTTTGTTTTTTGTTTTTTCTTTGTGGGTATAATGACGGTTCTGTGGTTCCTTTTCTTCTGGGTGGACAGGTTGTGGAGTTAGACTTGAAAACAGTAGTGCCTTGCTGCAGCGGACCCAAAAGGCCTCAGGACAAAGTCGCCGTGTCTGATATGAAAAAGGACTTTGAGAGCTGCCTGGGGGCCAAGGTAGGGAGCTGGGAGAGGTGGGTGGAGACCCTCCCCATGCCTGGCTTCTTCATGCACAGGCTTCTGTTCACCCATCTCGATGATGAATCTTCCTGAAGCCTAGTACTGAAGGCATTTCCTCTCCAAACTGAACCCCTAGGTGCCTCCTCCCACCTTAGCTAAGAGCTGAGCAGCTTCCTTACAGCCCTCTATTGCCTATAAACACGCTCAACCCTCCTTTTCATTTTTCCTAACTCTCCTTTTCCAGAGCGTATCCACTCTTCACCCGACTCTCACCACAGCATTCACTCTGCGTGAACAAGCTATTCTGGCCACTAATTTTGTTCATGCCCCTCCTGCCCACATGCCCTTCCTCACCAGCATGCCCCAATCTCTCAGCTCCTCCACAGCATGACCTCAGATCTCATAGCACAAAGTCATCTCTCCCTCATTTGAACGTTCTGGCATCAGTCGAAACCCCTGTGATGGCGTTTCATATCCTTTAACTTCATTGTTGGTACTTTATATTATTTTCACGTCTGATTCTTTTACTAGACTCTTATGGCACTTTTTTCTAAATTTCCTTATGGTTAGTGTCTGTTCCCTCTGTCGCCATTAAATCTGTACTAATTTGCTCTAGTTAGACTAACTTTAAGCTAAATTTGTAGTTTTAGCATTTCAATATTTAAGGTGGGAAGGAGGTAATTGTTAATAATTTAAAGCAAAATAAGATTCAGAAATCAAGACTCCCTTTTCTAAAGATTTAAAAAGAGGAAAGGGAACTTTAATTTTTCTGTAGCATTTCAGAGTTTACCAGCTGAGATGTTTATGTTTTAAGAATTATAATTACCAAAGTGCTTCTTCTCCTTCCAAAGTGAGAACTTTTGACCGTATATATATATCTTCTTTTTTTCTTCCTATAGCAAGGATTTAAAGGATTCCAGGTTGCTCCAGACCATCATAATGACCATAAGACATTTATCTATAATAACAGCAAGTTCACCCTTGCTCATGGTTCTGTGGTAATCGCTGCCATTACTAGCTGCACAAACACCAGTAATCCATCTGTGATGTTAGGGGCAGGTAAATACATCTGATGGTCATGTGGACATGTGGGTGGGAATTTCCAAGACATAACCCAAGGGCTTAATTAAGTTCTGTGTATGGGGCTTCCCTGGTGGTTCAGACCGCAAAGAATCTACCTGCAGTACAGGAGACCCGGATTTGATCCTTGGGTTGGGAAGATCCCCTGGAGAAGGGAATGGCAACCCCCTCCAGTATTCTTGCTGGAGTCCTATGGACAGAGGAGCCTGGTGGGCTACAGTCCATGGGGTCACAAAGAGTCGGACACGACTGAGTGACTAACACTTTGACTTTCATAGTTCTCTGAACCTTATCCTTCCCAGATGCAGAGACTAATTGGCCCAGAAATGTTTATTCAATAAACAGTGCCCGATACAAAATATTTAAAGTAGTATGGCCTTTAGAATTAACATAGAAAATAAGGGAAAGAGAGGAAAGAAAGGTGAATTTCTGGTAAAGCCTAGAATCTTGTGTCAGAATTTAAAAAAAGGAAAAAATATTTTCATGCCACAGATTGTTCTTCATAAAATCCCTTTTTATACAGCGGCATTTAATCTTAGATACATTGTCAAGGGCATCTGAATTAGCACACAGGGCACTTGGTTGATCAAACTTATCTGCCTATTACACAGTTTTGGTTATTTAATGTTTACATGCAGAGTTTCATTAATGTAAGGTCCCTTTAGTTTCCAAATTTTAAAACATCCCGAAGAGTTCCTCTTATGTCCACACACAGGTAGTTCTTTCTTTATGAAGTGGACAGGTGCATAAGGAAAACTTTCTTTGTCCAAGAATTCGTCTATTGCCCCCTAAGCTTTGGACAGACGTGTTTCCTCAAGGTAAGACACCAGCTTGTCTGTAGCTTCTTGTTTCTTAATACTCACACTCCTTATTTCTTTCCTACTTCCATGAGATGTCCCAAGTCAGAGCACCCAAGTGTCCCTGTAGTACATAGCCTCTGGATTTGCCCAGAATCAAGTGACCCAGCAGCCCTTGATCTTCCACTTTAAGAAATATCTGAGAGCAAGATTTTTAACATCTAGATGGACTCTACTCCTCACCAACTAGTACACAATTCATATACTTTAAGAAGGGGCCCTGGCAATTATTTTTTATCTAAATATAATTAGAAAGATTGCTTTCCCTCCAGAAATTAAAAACCCACTCTCTTAGTATAATCATGAACGGTTTATCTCTTTGAAAAACAAAAAGCACTTCTCTTTTTATGTCGTTCATGTCCATGGCTTATTTTGAGCTTACTGAACAAACATGAGTGACTTCGTGCCGGTGAGCATTTGGTTTCGATCGTTTAGTCTGTCAGTCGTGTTCGACTCTCTATGGCCCCATAGACTACAGCACGCCAGGCTTTGGTTTCTATTAGGCAGCAAAAATGGCAGAAAGCACCAGTGTGAGTGGGGTCCTGTCAGGCTGTGCAGGAAGTGCAGAGCAAAGTCAGTGTTTCCTGAACTGTCTGTGGCACCTGGAGTGGGCAGCCCACAACCATGTCTGTGTTTACCGTTTCACAGGCTTGTTAGCGAAGAAGGCTGTGGATGCAGGCCTGAGCGTGAAGCCTTACATCAAAACTAGCCTGTCTCCTGGCAGCGGTGTGGTCACCTACTACCTGCGGGAAAGCGGAGTCATGCCTTACCTGTCTCAGCTTGGGTGAGGGAGGAGTCTCTTACACCATTGCTTTTGTTGCGTTGTATTCCGCAGATAACTTGCACAGTCAGCGTGAAATGGATGTAAGCTTATCTGATGGTATCTAATTGCATGCTCTTTCGTCAGTGCAGACTTAAACCCTCACTTTCCAACAGACAGGGCCTTCCTGTACAGTTGTGCTGGTTGTTCATCAGACAAGGGTATCTGTGAAGAGAGCATGGGCTGATATCAAGCCCGTGCTCCACTGTAGCACTGCCCTCCTAGGGAAGGGGGCAGCTTTTCTCAGTTACATGAAGGTGTGCTGTGGGCTAATATTGGCTCTGCCACAAAGAGTCTGCCCTCTGTATGAAAATAATTATTTCACATGCCTAGAAATGTTATGAAATGTTATGACTGAAGTCAATTATTTGTTTCCGAATACGGTTTCTGCTAGTAACCCACTATTACTACTTTAATTGGCATAGATCTTTATCATGTACCTCATAAAAGTTGGAAGTCCCTGGAGTATATAATAAGAGTAGTAAATAAAGATATCAGATATCTGATTTCAACTTTTAAAAATTACAGATCATTTAGGTAGTCTCCCCATAATTTACTTATAAGTTTAAAAAGTAAATTACTTATAAAAGTAAATTATATGGAATAGAATAGAGAGACCAGAAATAAACCCATTCACCTGTAGTTAATTAATCTTCGACAAAGGAGGTAAGAATATGCAATGGAGAAAAGACACTCTTCAATAAGTGGTTTGGGAAAGCTGGACAGCCTCATTTATATGAATGAAATTAGGATACTCTTCACACTGTATACAAAAATAAACTAAAAATGGTTTAAAGACTTAAATGTAAGACATGACACCATAAAACTACCAGAAGGGAACATAGGCCAAAGATTCTCTGACATAAAGCGTAGCAATATCCCAAAGCAAAACAAACAAAAGCAAAAATAAATAGGACCTAATCGGAATCAAAAAACTCTGCACATCAAAGTAAACATCAGCAAAATGAAAAGATAAGCTATAGAATGGGAGGAAAATATTTGCAAACAATGCAACCGACAAGGGCTGAATTTCCAAAATATACAGATAGCTCATACAGCTCAACATCAGACAGACAGCCCAATCAAAAAATGAGCAGAAGACCTAAATAGACATTTTTTCAAAGAAGACTTACAGATACCAACAGGCACATGAAAAGATCCTCAGTATCACTAATAATTGGAGGAATGCAAATCAAAACTACAGTGAGGTATCACGCAAGTCAGAAAGGCCATCATCAAAAAGTCTTACAGATAATAAATGCTGTGGAGTGTGTAGAGAAAAGGGAACCTTCTTACATTGTCGGTGAGGATGTAAATTGCTGTCACCAATATGGAAAACAGTATGGAGGTTCCTTAAAAAACTAAAAATAGTAGAACTACTATATTGCCAGCAGTTCCACTCCTGGGCATATATCTGGAAAAGACAAAAACTAATTCAAAAAGATAAATGCACCCACATGTTCACAGCAGCACTATTTGTAATAGCTGGGACATGGAAGCAACCTAAGTGTCCATCAACAGATGAATGGATAAAAAGATACATACATAACAGAATGCTACTCAGCCATAAAACAGAATGAGGTATTGCTATTCACCACAATATGGATGGACCTGGAGAATATGGTACTAAATGCAGTGAGTCAACAGAGAAAAACGAATGTTATATATTAGCAGTAGTATGTGGACTCTTTAAAAAAAAAACGATGTAAATGAGTCTTTTTACAAAATAGAAACAGACTCACAGATACAGAAAGCAAACTTCTCGTTACCAAAGGGGAAATCGGATTTGAAAGGGGGAGGGATTAGGAGTATGGGATTAAAGGATACACACTACTAGGTATAAAATAGGTCAAATAGAATGTAAATATAAAATCAACTATACTTCAGTCTTTTTTTTTTTAAGTGAATTATAAAAAGGAGCCTTAATCGAATGATTTGGGATGGATGAATAGTAGATCAAAATGTTCCCAAGAATGAAAGCCTCACAGAAACAGCCCTGTGTTACCCTTCTTTAAATCAGTGGTCTCCAGGAACCAGCAGGTGGGCCCCCTGAGAGTCATTCTGCATCCCGTGCTTCTCTCCTGCACCAGGTTTGACGTGGTGGGCTATGGCTGCATGACCTGCATCGGCAACAGCGGGCCCTTACCGGAAGCTGTGGTAGAGGCCATCGTACAGGTAATGAGCAGGGCAGCCTGTGGGTCTTTCTTTTTCACATGATATGTGATGAAATGCTGGTAATTTTAAAGGACGTTCAGGGAAGCATGGGATGTGGTTAAGAGAATGGTCTTTGGAGTTGAGTTAAACTTATTAACTATATATCTTTGAGCAAGTTCATGAACCTCTTTGTGCCTCAGTTTTCACAACTGTAAACGGGAAGTGATGATAGTACGTGTTTCAGAAAGCTGCGAGCTTTCTGGTGATAGTGGACGCTAAGGACTTAGTGCGATGCCTGGCCGGCGCATGCCCCACACATACGAAGGCGCCAGAATCATTTGTTCCTATTGTCTGCAGGCTGGTTCCAAGTCAGACAACTGAACATAAACTCATTGGCTTGATTTTTGTCCCATAAATTCTATAGCGTGGAAAAATACTATTTCATCTGCTTGCACTGATTATGGTATCCCTGTCAGCCAGTGTGGCTTCCTCCGACTGTCAACCTGTCATCTTCCCCACCTGTTCTCGGGCCCCCAGCTGCAGAATAACTAGGATGCTGCCTTCTGACCCACCTGGTATTTGCTCCTGAGCAGAACCATCCAGTGCGTCTCTCTGCTGCTTTTGACCCAGCATGGCTCCCCCAGGCTCACCCTGTGGTCTCCTTCCCCGGGGAGAGGCCCAAGTGCAGGGGAAGCCTAAAGGGCTCCTTGACTTAAAGGAGGGCTAAAACAGATAGGTAGGAAGCCCAGGCCGTCTGTTGTCTCTGCGACCTGTTTCCCCCTTGCCGCACACAGGGAGACCTCGTAGCTGTTGGAGTACTGTCTGGCAACAGGAACTTTGAAGGGCGAGTCCACCCCAATACCCGAGCCAACTATTTAGCCTCTCCGCCCTTAGTAATAGCCTATGCGATTGCTGGGACCATCAGGATCAACTTTGAGAAAGAGCCACTAGGTAAGATCTGGTTTGCGGGGTTACAAATTTTTTTCCCCCAATGAATTTGAAAACGTTACTGGAAAACAGTTATTGCTTTCCTTAATAAATAATGAAGCCTAGAACCTCCAAAGATCAGAGGAGGAAGAAGGGTCTTTGCTTCCTTTCCCAGCACACAGCTAAGACATAACTGAAATAGCTAAACAAGAATTTACGAAAGGGGAAGGGACAAAAAGGGAAAGAAACACTCAGAGTAATGGAGGTCTTGCCAGTTTGGCCTCTGCTTCAGTCCCTCCCTTTCCAGTTCCTGCTTCAGTCTCATGGTAGCCTGGTTTTAATATCTGTGCTGTAGGAACACGTCCACGGTGTGCAGCTTCTCAAAGCTTGGGGGACATGATGCTTGTTTTCCTTTCCCCTGGCCTCCTTGTGTGCCCTCCTCAGTCCATGCTATGCAGATTAGATAATATGAAAACAGTGCCCTGGAATTTACTTTAAGGAAATCTTAGCTTTAGACGTGCAGCTGATCTTCATTACATATGTATTCCATATTTTTAAATTTGACTACTCATTGAAGTGGATTTTCACCCCCAGAATCAGTACTTATCACCCTCCCATGGTCACTCACAGACATGCACAAGGTGGTGAAATCCCTGAGTCACTCACTGTGCCTGCTCTCAGCTGAGGTCAAGCAAGGTGACACTCTGTTTTTTTATTTCAAGTCTCTACTGCAAATGGTTCTATTTGTGCTCAGGATAGCATGATGTTTTTCACACATTTGTGCTTTTTTTTGGTGGTTTTACTGTTTCAAATGACCGGGGAGTAGGGCTAAAGTGCTATGGAGTATTCCTGAGCTCAGGAAGGCTATGACAGGCCTCATGTGAGACAGGCTCCCGAGTTCAGTGTGAATGTATCAACGGTATGTAAGCAAAAACACGTGAAACCGTGTTACGTATTGACCAGTTGACAGCAGTGTTGTGGATAACCCTTGGGAGCCTAACCTGTGTGTTTCTTCCGGGCGGTGGCTGAGTGTTTTCTCAGTGTGCACAGAGAATTTTCTGAACGTAACTGCCCTGAACAATGAGACTGGGCTGACTGCCTGTGACCATGAAAATTGGATATGAGATGAAGTTCATCTCACTAATAAACATTTTCTCCCCAGGTGTCAATGCCAAGGGACAGCAAGTATTTCTGAAAGATATCTGGCCGACCAGAGATGAGATCCAGGCAGTGGAGCGTCAGTGCGTGATCCCCGGGATGTTTAAGGAGGTCTACCAGAAAATAGAGGTGAGGTCCCCGCCCCAGTGTCAAGGGGAAGTCGCTCCCCTGCGTCTTCCCTGCCAGCCTTGAGGCTAGTGCCGGTGTCAACTAGACAAGGTAGCATTTCTTCAGATAACTGGGAACGTGGGACAGTCGTTTTGCTCCTACAACTCAGGCTCTTCCAGACCCAGCTCTCCCCAGATGTTCCCAGATGTGGACACATGAGCAGCAGGCTCAGGAGGCATGGACTCGGCATGGATGTGGCTCCTGGCTAGCTCTGCATGGCTCCCCTCTTCCTCTGACAGCCCGGGGAGAGCATGAGCTGTGGTTGAGGAGCCCGATGTCACTATAGTGTGTCACTGAGGGGCCACATGGCTGAACGCACCTCTCAGATTTATTTGCCTGCTTCAAAGAGTAATACAAAGAAAAGCCACTCAGTTGGAAGCACCAAACTATCAAGCTGCTGAAATTAAAAAAAAAAAACAAAAACTTGCTGTGCATTTTACAAACAGGGGAAATATATGGGGCTTCATATCACTTTCCAAGACTCGAATGTTACCCTGTTCCCTGGTTTCTGTGTTAGGCTGACCCCAGGGCTTCTGGCTGGGGCTGGTGGCTTGAAATATGAGGGCAGACTGGGGAGCAGAGTCAAATGGGAGTCACACTCACACACTGAATCCCACAAGCTGCTCGTTGGGAAATGGTTGAAGGGAGTTTGGTGGCTACTGGGTTAAATGCATTCCTCCAGAGGCTGAGTTAATGACATGTGGAGCAAATTCAAGCCAGTTTGAATGCATAGTGGCTGTCACTTACTATCTAATGTTCTTGTGACCAGAAGTCTACCTCCCCAAATCTTCAGAGCATCAATAATTTCTCCTCAGGTTCAACCTGGATTGTTATTCCGTAAATCATGTGTGTTAGTTACCTGTTGCTCTGCAACACGTTACTCCTAAACTTAGTGAATTAAAACAGCAAACATTTCTTATCTGTTTCTATGGGTCAGAAATGGAGGTGCCGCTTAACAGGCTGTGTCTGCCTTCACAAGGCTTCATTCCCGGTGTCATCTGAGGCTGTGGCCTCATGTGATGATTCGACTAGGGAGGAGCCAGTTCTTAGACCGCTCGTGTGGTCATTGGCAGGATACAGGACCTCACGTGCTGTGGGTGAAGGCTGCAGCTTCTCACTGACTGTCAGCGAGAGGGC
The DNA here is from genome assembly GCF_023091745.1 of Budorcas taxicolor. Lineage (NCBI taxonomy): Eukaryota > Metazoa > Chordata > Mammalia > Artiodactyla > Bovidae > Budorcas > Budorcas taxicolor. The sequence continues at coordinate 14,627,439 of NC_068917.1, read as the reverse complement.
CCCCTCAGGACCTTACTGGTGGGTCTCTTCACAGCATGGTGGCTGGCTTCCAGCAGAGCCAGCAAGAGCAAGTAAGAGGGTGAAGAGACAGAAGGCAGTCTCTGTAACCTCATCCTGGAAATGAGTCACTAGGCTCAGCCCTCACTCAGCAGCAGGGCTTCATTTACAGGTAGGATTCCCAGGAGGCAGGTCCATGGGGTCATTTTAGAGATGGCCTGTTACAGGGCATGTGTATCTTTAAATTACTTAGCATGGTGTTATCTTTGTATAGACATGTCGTGTGACCATTTAGACTAAGAATGGGTCTTACTGTACTCTTAGCTTGAATATTATGTTCACATGTTAAGTTTTCCTCAGGATGAACTGTGATTAGACCTGCCTCTCCTTTTTTCTTTCTCCCCAAGACGGTGAATGAGAGCTGGAATGCCTTAGCAGCCCCGTCGGATAAGCTATATTGCTGGAATCCCAAATCTACGTACATTAAATCACCACCATTCTTTGAAGACCTGGTAGGACTTTTTTTTTTTTTCTTAACAAAATGAGTTCTTCAAAAAGTTTCTTGGCTTGTAAAATCTACTTGATTAACCAGTACCCTCACTTTGACTACCTACTTCATTGAAACCTTTACAAACCTGAGCAGATAACACTGAGGAGAGCTTGAGGAAGCTGGGTTATTTGGCTGGAGTGGGCCTGTGGTTTGTCTGTCCAGGGCTTCCACATGGCTGTGCAGAGACCCCTGGAGATCAAGTATCACGGGGATAGAGACTCAGTAACGTCTGAGGGGGACTGTCCAGGAGAACAGCCCCTAGGACCTGCCGTACTTAAGCCTTATACCCATACAAACAAGGGAAATCTTCTCTGAAACTGATGATCAGGAGTCTGTGCTCTCCCGGTGGGAGGAGGGGATGAGAGGATGTGAGTAGAAGGCAGGACTCCTGCCGTACCCAGCGTTTGGGACCTTCTCTGGATGTGGAGAAAGACTGTCATTTGCCGCAGCATCCCTTTTGTTTTTGAGGGGTTAGTGCCAATACTTCACCTCCTTCAAGGATGAGATATGGATGTTTTGCATAAATTCACTTTGCCTTACTAAACACCCCTGATAAACCCAATAAAACTAGAATTCTCTGTGTGTTGATGTAGGGCAGTCATCAGGGTCAGATCCATGGACCACTACTGTTGAGGCTCCCCTGGTGATGCGTTGGAGAAAAGCCGGGCAAACACTGACTTACTGTGTTCTTTGCTAGACTTTGGATCCTCAGCCCCCTAAGTCTATCGTGGATGCCTATGTGCTGTTAAACCTGGGAGATTCAGTAACAACAGACCACATCTCTCCAGCTGGAAACATCGCAAGAAACAGCCCTGCTGCGCGCTACTTAACTAACAGAGGGTAAGTAATGGTGGTGGGGGAGGCCTGAAGACAAAAGGGACAGCATGAGGTCATTAGTCCTCTTTTCATGAGGTCTGTTTGGAGTCAGATTCCAGTTTTTCACTGAACCCTGGAGCCTGAAAACCAATCACTCTTTCTGTTTGTAGCTTTGAAGCTACTAGAGAATCCACCAGCACGTAGAGACCTTCTTTATGAGCAAGTCTACTTATTAGACTCGGCTGTCCTCCCTGCCACCAGCCTGGCTGATGGTTTATGTACAAGGCTCCACTCTTCCCCTGTGTGGCCTGGTTATACTTGAAGCACTTGGCAGGGGGTTAACCAGAAATGCTTTGACATTTCCTAGTTGACAGACATGTGTTGTGTTTTAGTTTACTATTTATTTTGGCTGTGCTGGGTCTTTGTTGCAGCCCATGGATTCTCTAGTTGTGGCGTGTGGGCTCTGGAGCGCACAGGCTCAGTAGTTGGCGGCATATGGGCTTGGTTGCAGTACATAGGATCTTAGTTCCCTGGCTGGGGATTGAACCCAGGACCCAGCATTGGAAGCACAGAGTCTTATCCACTGGACCACCAAGGAAGTCCCGAGAGACATGTTCTTTACAGAGAACAGCTTTGAGGATTTGCAGTTTACACCTCCATTCAGCAATCCTTCAGTCATATACCTATTTTAACAGGTATTACACTAATATTGACTTCCCTGGTGGCTCAGATGGTTAAGCGTCTGTCTACAATGCAGGAGACCGGGTTCGATCCCTGGGTTGGGAAGATCCCCTGGAGAAGGAAATGGCAGTCCACTCCAGTACTATTGCCTGGAAAATCCCGTCGACAGAGGAGCCTGGTAGGCTACAGTCCATGGGGTCGAAGAGTCAGACACAACTGAGCAACTTCACTTTCACTTTCACACTAATATTATATACTGCTATTTAACAAACCCTGAGTCAAGAAGATCCCCTGGAGAAGGACATGGCAACCCACTCCAGTATTCTTGCCTGGAGGGTCCCCATGGACAGAGGAGCCTGGCGGGCTACAGTCCATGGGGTTGCAAAGAGTCGGACACTAAACCACCACCACAGTGCACCGATACCAGCCAGTGTCCATCCCAGACCTGACTTGCCTTGAGGTTCTTCTGGGGAGATGAACATTCCTGGCCCCATCCCCACGTGCTGAGTCACCTTCGTCAGGGACAGGGCCCAGAGCCAGTATGAGAAACAGCACTGAAGCTTTTTTTCCTTTTCTCCCTGTGGGAGAGGCAGCTCCCTTGCCCCTCCTCCCACTTGCTGGGCGGGTAACCCATTCTCCTCACAACTTTCCCCTTCTCTCTTGCTCATTCAGTCTCTGCCTTGTCCTAGTACATCCCATGGGGCAGTCTGTTTACTCAGACCGAGAATATCTCCTGTCCCCCAGGATGTGCGTGTTGTGAGTTTAAGAAGACAGCCCAGATCTAGCGGAGGTGAACGCACAGTGGTCATGTTGAGACTTTTCTTTAACGTGGGGCAACTACTTTTTAAAATGTATGGCAGCTACCCATACACAGATAGTGGGTTGGCCAAAAAGTTCACTCAGGGTTGTCTACTGTTAAAATGGCATGGAAAAAGCCAAACAGACTTTTTGGCCAACCTAATACATACAAGATTTTAACATTTATTTGTTTATTTGGCTGGGCCGGGTCTTAGTTGCGGCATGTGGGATCTAGTTCCCCGACCAGGGATGGAACCTGGGCCCACTGCACTGGAAGTGTGGTGTCTTAGCCCCTGGACCACCTAAGGGAAGTTCTCATATTATGAGCTTTTAAAGGGATGGTTCTGTCTTGAGTGGGAGATGCAATCCATCAGCAAATAGCAAAGGGCAGATGTTCAAGGTGGGTCTGGGAGTCCTGCTCGTCCCCTCACCCACACTGCTTGGGACACACTGCCCACCATCTGGTTCCTTGCATGTTCAAACAAGGCCAAGTACCCCTCTGCCCGAGAGCCTTCGGGTGAGCTGACTGTTTTCTCCTCTCGGATGCCTTTCCCCAAGATACCCTCTTAACGAGCTCCCACGCCAAGTTCAAGTCTTCCTCCATAAGGTCACGCCCACCATGCTCTTCTTGCCCTGGCCTACCTTTTCTTAGGTATTAACCACAATCTAGTAACACTTGTGTAGGATGCTCTTTTAAAAAAACTTCTCTGTCTCTACCTTCTAGGATGTAAGCCCTGCGAAAGCAGGGATTTGCTGTATCCCAGGCACCTGACAGCGCCTGGCATGTAGTTGGTGCTCAGTGAAAAGCTGTTGAATGAATGAATGGGAAAGGCTTCTAAGGACAGAGAAGCTAGAGAAACAGAGTTGAGGCTGGAAGAAGGAACTAGGAAGAGAGAAGTAACCAACACCTCTTTTGATTGGTGGTTATTGATACTCTTTAGAGAATAGAATGAAAGGAAATACACCTTTCCCAAAAAATACATATCCACATTTTGGACCTAATTTCAGGGGTTCATAGACACACTCACCTACTCCTGAAGCCCATGCTTAGATTCTCAGTCTTCAGAATTGCACTAACGAATGAATCATCAACACGCATGGCTCCTAGCATTTTAAGAAACATCCCAGTGAACTGGTCACTGTTCATTGTTAAGATGTTGTTCCTGACATCTCAAAACGTCCTTTCATTTGGACCCACAGACCAGACTTTTCTTTGATTTTAGGACTAGCAGTTCTTGTTCTGCTCCTTCGTCCCTGCCCTGCTTTTGATCTTACAATAATACTAAGTCATGTTGCCAGTTATGTGTTTTTTAATTGCATTGAGTTCCTGGACAAATTTGAACCTTCTTCTGTTTAATTTATAAAATGTATTTTATGTGTCCCCCACTCTTGGCTCCACCAAACTGACCTACCCGAGTATTCCCTTTGCTTCCTTTTTTTTTCCCACGCATTTTTAACATTTTACTTTTAATGACGCTTTATAGGCTACCTTACTGAGTAAATAAAATGTTCTTTCTAAAGTTCCTCCCAATTGCTCTACCCAGATTTGTAAGACTGTAGGTTGATGCTGGGAGGCTATAGATCACCATCGCACCTGCCACCTCTCATTGTGCCCTCAGTCAAAGCTATGGAAACAGTTTTTCCACCTTGGCGAACAATACTTAGTAGACTTACGGAAATACCTAGGTTTGTGATTTTTTTCCCCCTTTCATGGTGTAAACCAGGTTTAATCTCTCAGTTCCCTAAACCAGCTTCTCTCCTGCCTTCGTTACCAGCCTGACTCCTCGAGAATTCAACTCCTATGGCTCCCGCCGAGGGAACGATGCCATCATGGCGCGGGGGACATTTGCCAACATCCGCTTATTAAACAAATTCTTGAACAAGCAGGCACCACAGACTATCCATCTGCCTTCTGGTGAAACTGTGAGTATGGTGTCTTCTGCTCCCTCTAGAAGCCAGCATTTCTCGGGCTCTGGGTGGCTCAGTGCTTGCACTGTCACTTCCCCTTCAGTCTCATTTTTATTTCCCACCCCTCCTCCTGCCTCTTGCTTTACATAGCCCCTCTTGCCAGGTGTTCCATATATGCAGAGTTCATCCCTAAAGGGGAGTCCCTTTAAACTGGGAGGCCTTTTCCTGCTTAGAGATTTCTGCTTCATGCTTTAACTGAATCTAGTTTCTTAGGAGTTGAGCTTAAAAAGCCTCCGATTGAGGTTTCATCGGTTCAGAATACTTGAAGGGGAAATTCCAGGTTAAGGTAGAGGATATTTACTAAGAAGTGCTGTTTTATGACTTCAGTAAAATTTAATTAATCATACCATTAGGGAAGGAAGAATATAGAGGACTGTGCAGGCCTGCTTGGGTCCTAATGGGAACCACATGGAGTTGGTTTATTAGAGCTGGAATTGTCTGTTCACAGAGGGCAGGCATGGGGAGAGGTGGGAAAGCCTGCCCTTGAAGTCAGACAAGCCTGGGTTCAAGTCCTAGCTCCACCTCAGACCAGCTGTGGAGCCTTCTTCAGCAATCTGCCTACCTCTCTGAGCCTCACTTTTCGTACTTGCAAAGTAAGATAATATCTACTTTTTAAGGTTCTGAGGCTTAACCCTGGGTGGCATACGTGCTTCAGTCACTCAGTCAACTCTGCAACCCCATGGACTATAGCCTGCCAGGCTCCTCTGTCCATGGGATTTCCCAGGCAAGAATACTGGAGTGGGTTACCATTTCCTACTCCAGGGCACCTTCCCAACCCAGGGGTCAAACCCACATCTCTTGTGTCTCCTGCATCAGCAGGTGGGTCCTTTACCAGTGCACCACCTGGGAAGCCCATCCAGCACAATGTGAGTGCCCCGGACATATTTGTTCAGTGACTAGCAGGGACAATAGACTACTAAGGGAAAAGGGTCCAGATGAATGGTAAAATCCCCAAGAGACGAAGCAGGGACTCGCAGTTAATAGCCTTTGAGGGCCTCCGGGATGCCAGCTGTCATGGTGGGGCCCCTCACTGACAGCCCTACCGTGCGCAGAACTCCTAGTCAGATGGTTAGTGCCTCAGCTTAAATAAGGAGACAGCATCAGAGATAAAGAGACATTGGAGTCAGGCCTTGAACTTGAAAGACAGACCTAGACAAGAAACAGAGGAATAAAGAGAAAAACAGGTAATGCACAGAGTAAAACTAAGAAAAACAGTTATTTCGTCAGAGTGATAAGAGATGATTTTCTGTTGGTGTAATCAGAAGACAAGAAGGAGCTCTTAAAAAAAAGTCCCTAAAAAATTTCACAGGAAAAGTTGACTAGTTGAGAAAATCTTCCAGAAGGTAGAAAGACAAAGGGGAAAATAGGAAATGTAAGAAAAACCAAAGCCTGAACCGAGGAGGACCAGCATCTGACTGAATAAAGATGATGCTAAAAAGAACAGATAAGATCGGAGAGGAAATTGTTAAGAGTTAACACAAGCAATTCTTCAAGTGCAAAATCTGAGATTCCAGATCGAAAGGTCCACTGAGCCCACCCAGCCACATGGTTAATGCTCACTCCAAGTCACATCTCCGTGAAATTAAGAACAGCAGAGGTAGGAGAAGACCTAGAAACTTCGGAGAGGGGGAAAGAGGCTTACGTGCACTCTTCTGGGGGCCAGACACCCTCAAGGCAACCCAGGAGACTCAGGCTGAGGAAAGTCGTCGGCACTCTAAAATCCGTATCCCTCATACGCCCAGCCGAGTGAGGGTAAAGCAACAGCACGTTCAGATATTCAGAAGCCTTAAAAATTATGTGCCAGCCCCAGCCTCGGAAAGCGGCTTGGAAATTGTGTTCCACCAAAACGAGAGAATAAACCAGATACAGGGGAAGATGTAGGATCCAGGAAAAGGAAGTGCAGGGAGTCGCCAGGATGCTGCGGAGGGGAGACTCCTCTGTCACATGAACACACCTCAGAGAGTCAGGGGTCCACAGGAATGAGGGCATCAGGAGTGACACCCCGTGAGAAAGATTTTCAAAGTAAATTGCCTGATAGCTGTGAATGTCTTCAGAAAAGACTTGTATCGATACTTTAGGTAGTATATTCGTTCGTTAATGGGTAGGGACACAAACAGGTGAACGCACGCACACACACACACATACAAATTTATTATTTCCAGTGGGAAATAAACTTTTTTTAATTGCCAAGAAAAGAAAATCTGAGTCCATTATGTGGCTCAGCTGTAAATAAAATAGCATGTATGTAATCAAAACGTATGGCCAAAAATAAAAAAAGATATGACAGGGATATTAGAAGGCCCTGGAGAGGAGAGGTTGGGGAGGGGGAGGGCCCTACAAGAGTGGTAGTTGAAAGAACTAAATCCTCTAAGTAGGAATTTAATGGATAATAAAAAAGGAGAAATGAACTGACCAATTATATACTTAGGGATCCAGAGGTGAGATATCAGAAGAAACCAGTAACTTTTATGCTTTAGAAGAGAGGGTGAGTGCAGGGAGCCGATGCTTTATAAGCTGCTTGCTACAAGAGAAAAGTCAGGACCCAGAATTCGAACCTGCTGAGTCCGCACAGCTGGGTTCCACCACCGGCTCTGCCATGGAGTCCCTGACTCTGCCGTGGAGACTGTCAGCTCTGTGGTAGTTTTGAAAGCACTTTAAAGCACACACTCCCACATTCTTAATATACAAACTAGCAATAGATACCTCTGAAAATATCGGGTAGGCTGTTTCCTTTCTCGTCTTTGAAAGCATCCAGGCTTTTTGGTTAGAGCAGACTTTTACTGTTTTGTTTTGTTTTTTCCAACTGTTTCCATATTTGTGAGTTCTGTTCAACTGAAGACAGACAGATCCTACCTAGATTTAGGCAGTGCCATGTGACATTAACCACAGTCTCCATCCTTTCACCACAATAGTAATTTGTGAAAGCCTACTTGAGAGTTCGATTATATACCTTTCTAGCGCTCCTTTCAAATCAAACACTCCCTCTTTAGAGGGATCTTATTTTCTGACTTAAGTAGCGACAAAAAAAAAGTTTCATTATTCGCCATCAATGATATCACCTGTCTTTGTGAAGCCTCAGCTCAGCAGAATGTTCAGAGTTCCTATGAGAAACAAATGAATCTATTTGTTACAGCTGTTTCTCATATATACTAAGAGATTCCTTAACCCTTTCTTGTCCTTTATTGATTGGTGCTTCATCAGTGTTTCTACTATTGTTTCCTTGATCTCCATGTAGAAGGGTGTCGGGGTCCAGCCCCAGTTGGATCCAGGGTATCCAAAGCTTGGACAGTGTGGCGAGAGAGATATATAGATTTAGAGAGAGATAAGGAAAGAGTTTGCAGTTAAGAGAATAGACGGGAGAAAGAGGCTGTATTCCTTGGCTTACATAGAAAGCCAATAAAGCCCTGAGACAAGGGACTTGAACCATCTACGTAGGGCCACAGGCACCTGCTTGAATAGCGGAGGGTGCCCCGCCTTGGGCTCCCTCTCGCGTGGGTTTTAGAAGCCCAGGCAAATAAGTAGACACGGCTAGCCTCTATGCCCCATATGGGAATCAGCCAGAAAACAGAGTAAGAAAGAAAAGAAGACATGGGGGAACCAGTCTTTCCAGGAACTGGCCCGAGAAACTGGTCTGTCCTTTATTGTCCAGAAAAGCTTTTTATACTTTCGGTTGTACATAGAGATCAATGGATAATACAAAGTTATGCAGCGTCAGCATCCCTGACTCTTATCGAGACCAGGCTTTCTCTCTGCATACCTAGCTGTATACACAAGTCTTAGGTGATTTACTTCATCTTCTGGCCAGGAGGCCTATTAGCATGTTACGGCCCTTTTCTGACAAGGGTCTGTCAACCAGAAAACTTATTTGCCTTAAAAGTGTTGTTCTTACTAAAGTCTGGTGCCACTCTCAGAAAGCACTAATTAAGGTTACATAGCAAGGACACAACAATTTATAACAAGGAAGGAGGAGTACAGTGATTTATAACAAACTGTTAGTTATCACTAACTCAAAAGTCAAGTGTTGCTAACATCAAAACTACTATATTCCTTTTTCTATATCCCAATTACATTGATTAATATCCTCCAGGTGCCTAAAAGATAAAGAATATGGAGGCCTGGCAGCAGTCATTGACTCAACAATGAAACCCATCACCAATATAATTCTTAGCTCTTTAGAAAAGGCTCTATATCTTTAAGACATTTTAAGCTGCGTGCCTCTCGCGGTTGAGGGGCTGTAAACAATCACAAGTTGTAAAAGTCTCTTAACTGTCAGGCAAGTTAGAGAGCCATCAGAGGGGTTTGAGCTGAGACACTCCTTTTATATGCAGGAGACTGTTAACTGGAGCCCTAAGTTAATTCTTTCCAGAGAAAGGTGTTCGGGGATAGCCCCCTGTTATGTCAGAAGAGTGGAAAGCACAGTACAGTAAAGCAGGCAGACTCTGGTTTGGGGGGTAGATGCTCAGGAAAATCCAGGGGTACCCATGAGGCCTGAGGTCAGCCTTTGCTTTTTGCCAGGCCCCCTTCCTCATGACCTTTGCCATGGGCGGGATTCCCCATGCTGGCTCCCAGCAGAAGGGTAATGACTAAAAGGCTGCATTCTTGTAATTTCCAAATACATGACCTTTTTTTGTGTTAGGCCACCCTCCACAACTGACCATCACCATCATCTCTGGTACAGAATCAAAACCCACATTTAGGTGGGATTTTCTGCTTTTGCTTTAAAATATTTTAATCAATGGAAGAGTTTAAAAAAAAAAACTGCTCTAATTTCCTTTTTCCCCCTGATGCCCTTGGATTTGAATGTTTTTCTAAAATTAGGGCAATAAGGCATTTCACTTAAGAGTATAAAATTCAGTTTGATAGAGGTAAGTACTAATAGACAGCATTAACTGGAAATTTGTAGACCAGGCAACTGATTGGTTGAGCTTGCCATTGACTTTACACTGGCTTGGCCGACTACAGACACTCCCGCATGTCCCCCCAGGACTCACTGGCCTCTGTCTGCACGCTGTGCCTTCACTCTGTCGGTAAAACCTTCCTCCTCTCCTCCTCAGCTTGATGTGTTCGACGCGGCTGAGCGGTACCAGCAGGCGGGCCTCCCCCTCATTGTCCTGGCCGGCAAAGAGTACGGCTCGGGCAGCTCCCGAGACTGGGCCGCCAAGGGCCCTTTCCTCCTGGTGAGTAGGACGCAGAGACAGCCCTGCAGGCAGCTGCCCCCCTGAACCAGAAGGGAAGCTGGGAGGAAGGCTTTACTTTCCAAGAAGATGCTGTGGGAGAGCAAAGCAAGCTCGGGGAAGCGTGGACTGTTTTCTTGCCTCCTGCTTGGTAGATCGGGGCTTCTCTCCCTGAGTGAAGTGAGTTACCAGGTTCCCCGCCATCACATGTTGCTACCCTGGGAGCAATGGATCTTTGGGTGTGTCTGGAGGATCTTGAAGTCTATGAAATTACATCCAGAAGTGTGGAATGTGTGTCTTTTTTTTTTTAATGGGGAAAGTTTCATGGTTTTCATAATGTTCTCAGGTTAGCACCTGAAGCTTATTTAAGGCCCTTGTCCCAGGTCAATGTGAGGAATAAGCTGGTGCTACTGTCTTGACTGTTAGGTTCACAGAAGGGAAAATATCAGGAGCCTGAAAGTGAAAGTCTCTCAGTCGTGTCCGACCCTTTGCAACCCCATGGTCTATACAGTCCACGGAACTCTCCAGGCCAGAATGCTGGAGTGGGTAGCCGTTCCCTTCTCCAGGGGATCTTCCCAACCCAGGGATCGAACCCAGGTCTCCCACACTGCGGGTGGATTCTTTACCAGCTGAGCCACAAGGGAAGCCCAGGAGCCTGAGCTCTGAATAAACTCAGGGAATGCACTTTTTACAGCTGCTTTTTACTGCCAGTGAATGGTCTGCACAGGCTCAGTAGAAAAGGAAGCCCTCTCCGTGTGTAGACAGACAGCTCTTCAGAACCTTCAGCCGTTTCAGGGCTTGACCCGTAAGCTGTCCCTGTGGGAGGGGGCCCCACGGAGTTTTTACCTCTGGCCCCTTTGCTGGCCCTGAAAGCAGGGCCACTCCTCGTGCCTGGCTTCCGTGCTCAGGGTGGGGTAGAGTAGCTTAGCTGATATCAGTTTAAATAACGATGGCTTGAGCAAATCAATGCACTTGGCAGACACTAAGTCAGTTGATATCCACAAGTACTGTAAAAAATACATGGCTGTCTGGCAGACAGCCCTCCAGATGCCCAGGTCTTACCAGCACCGGCCCCCTTTTCTTTAAGTCCATCAGTTTGCAGTGGAGGGGGCAGTGTGGAGAAAAGATATGTTATTAGTTAGTAATTTGTCAAAGGCCTGCCTTTTCTAGAAACTGCTGAAAAGAACCTAAGAAATCACAAAAGGAAGGCTTTTAGGAAGGGAGCTGGGCACTGCCAACAGCAGTGAGAGCAGGAGCAGTGGGGGGCTGGCGGAAGACAGTAAGGTCTGGATAGGCAAGTCCTGGCACAGGGCTCTCGAGTCTGGTGGGGCTGCACCAGCCACAGGGCCAGGGAAAGAGCCTGGCATCAGTGATCTCACAGAGGGAGGCTCTTACACATCTGAAGCTTCGTGGGGTGCGGCTGACTGCAGGCAGGACACACTTCTACCCCTGGGAGCAGGAGGCGGCTCCTCCCATTTATTAGAGCAGGGATTGACATCAGGTTGGCTGTCAGTTACAGGGAGACCAGAGCTGGGGCATGTCCCTCATAGCCCCTCAAGTAACAGCCATCAGAGGGTAAATGTTTCCCTTTAATGAACTAACAGGTGGGGCAGTCTTGGCTTAAGGGGCAGAGGGCAAGCACGCAGGTGAGTAGGGCGGAGGCGAAGCCCGACCAGGAGAGTAGAGGGTATACAAAGAGCAAGGGAACAGCCATCTTTTAGGGTCCTGACTCCACAAGTGTCAGCTTCTTTACAGAACTGCCCTGAGTTCTGTCTGCCCAGTCGGCCATGCACACACTTCCTTCTGTAGCTGGCCAGCCTCAGCCACGTTGTCTGCAGGCAGAGAGGGCCGGGCAGCGTGACCTGCAGCCCCACACAGCCCTCCTCACAAAGCTTGGGGCGTGAATAACCTGTGTTTACAACCATTGCCCCTCCCCCCCCCCAAATAAATACACAGTACATACATACATAAATCTATACAAAATACCTACTGTCCTAAAGAATCTGCTCTTTTAAATCTGTTTTTAAACTTGGAAACACTTTGTGATTTTAAAAATACTTATGCCCAGATCTCATTCCCAGACCTTCTGGTTTGGTTGGTAAGGTGAAAGGCCTGGACGTCTGGATTTTAAAAGCCTCCCCTGGTGACTGTAATATCAGCAGAGTCTTAGAACACCTCTGTCTAGCCATGGTTCTCCAGACTTAAAGAATCCCATCTTCTCCCACCCATGCTTCTGCAAGAGATTCTGATACAGTAGATCAGGGGTAGTAAGTACCCAAGAAGCTACATTTTTAACAAGCTTCCTGAGTGACCCTGATTTAGGGGCTCTGAAAGGATGTTGAGAGCTTTTACGGGTGTCTTAATATTATATTACAGTTAACTAATATTTGAGATTTGGGTGTTCTAGTTAATCAGGTATCCTGGTTTACTGATCATTGCTGTATATTGTCAGTTATAGGCTACCAATAAAATGTACTTTATAGGAAGCTTTATATCAAGATTATATTCGGTGCAATTTGATCCTTGAAACAGGAGGTACAAAAGCAGCACACAGCAGGTGACCAGTTCCTTTCTCTGTAGTATGTTCCGAAAGTTGTGTTTTGATTAAATCTTCTGTGTCTGCTAATACAGCCTACAATAATACCAAAATTCAAGGGGGGAAATGAATTTTCTTTGTGTTTATTTGTAGTGTGGTTTCCAGACACAATGAGAGTTTGTATCACAAACTAAGTGTGCGGTTAGACTTTGTGGGTTCAAATATCTTGACAGACCACTGACTCCCAGGGTGCGGGGCACAGTACCAGAGTCTCCATCCAGGGTTGGTGGGGGTGGAAGCAGAGAGTTCATTTCATTGCCTACATGCTGCTTATCCAGTGGAGGCAGTCGGTCAGCTACGGTGCTCTTCATAATGGCAACATTTTATGTAAAGGATTAATTGGTATTTAAGAATTTAGGCAGGAAACGAGTTGTGACCTGAGAACCCTTCTGTAAGGCATCTGAGTATCTAAAGAAAAACTGTCTGAACTACTTACTCTTTTGGTTTCTCAGGGAATCAGAGCTGTCCTAGCGGAGAGTTACGAGCGCATTCACCGAAGTAACTTGGTCGGGATGGGGGTGATCCCTCTAGAGTACCTCCCTGGGGAGAGTGCAGACACCCTGGGACTCACCGGGCGCGAACGATACACTATCAGCATTCCAGAAACCCTGAAACCACGAATGAAAGTCCAGATCAAGGTAAGTCAGTGCCTTTCCATGCCAGGTCCAGCTAAAAGGGACCCCCTGTTCGTCATCAGTCTTTTTTTTGTTTGTTTTAATTTGGTCATGCTACAGGTCATGCAGGATCTTAGTTCCCCACCCAGGGATCGAACTCGTGTCTCCTGCATTGGGAGAATAGTGATGAAAAGTTCAGGGACAGGGCATTTAAAACACCTTTTTATTATAAAAATGTGAACAGACACACTCACCCCATCCCTGCACCTCACCCCAGGCCCTGGCTTTGATGAGCACTGAGGTGAAAATGACAGATTAGCCCTGGGTAAGGCGAGGATGAAGTGTGGCACTGTGGTCCCAGGGTGATCTAGCCGCCCAGGCAGACTGAGCTGCTGAGCGTGTCCCAGGGTGAGCCTCTGGGCCAGCACCTAGGGGACAGCCTTAACAAAGCGCCTGCTGGCTGCCAACACTTCCTTCCTCCCGCCGTCCCTGGTGAAAGTTTCGAAAATATTCCAAACATCGCTAGTAATTGCTGCCCCGAGAGGCTGTTGCTAATTCTCCGGTGTCTCTCACTTCCATCACGGACGCTCTGCAGGGCTTTACCTTGTAGATCAGTACCTGGGGCATCTGTTAAGTAAAACACAGCTTACTGCTCAGCGGGTGTGGGCTGGGGCTGGCTGGCACCCGCTCCGGGTGCTGGATGCTGCCGGGGCATGGACTGAACTTGGAGGGGCAGTCTGAGAGCTGGCTCGTCTCCTCCCTCAGCAATTCTTCTCTGCTTCTCCGTCCTCCCAGCTGGATACCGGGAAGACCTTCCAGGCTGTCATGAGGTTTGACACCGACGTGGAGCTCACTTATTTCCATAACGGGGGCATCCTCAACTACATGATCCGCAAGATGACCAAGTAGGCCCTGGTCTCCTTGGAGAGGGGCGTCCCAGCTGCCCGGCGGCAGGAGGAAGCACAGCATCCGCAGCCCGCAGGCCCTGGGTTGGCAACCTCTCCGCCGCTGGCCTCCTCCCCCGGCCCTCCCCTCCACGCAGGGGTGCTGCCTGCCCAGGGCGCCCTGAGGTTCCAGTGTGGACCCTCTGCACACAGAATCAGCGGTTCCTACATGCTCTATTTTTGTTAATCTTTTTATCTTGTTCTAGAATTTGGGAGCTTAGAATGGTGGGACTGTCACTTGTGCCAAGAAGGGAGAGTTGAGCCCTTTAAGGTCACTGATCACTGAATGTTGATTTTTCACTCTTAGCCTCTAATGTTCAGGTGAACACACGTCCGTCTCCTGCCCAGTTTCTGGCTCCTCTCTGTCACCCTCTGCCCAGTGAAACCTTCCCCTTGAGAGTCCTTCGCCTCTGTGTGCGCTACCAGTGTTAACTGGCAAGGCGGAGGGGCATGTGTTCGCACGTGGTGACTAGTCCCTCCACCCCGCCCTTTCCTCCCGTGAGCAGCTCAAACATTGAAAGTTTTTGCTTGTGTACGTTTTGACAGATCCACACTGAAGAAATACGGAGATTTCTTTCAGTAGTTTCATAAAGCTTCCCTAGAAGACTTTTCATATATCAAGAGGAGAATTTTGGAGGTGGTTTTGGAGAGAGATGCAGAACAGTTCTAATTTGAATAAGATTAAATCTATTTTCAAGGAAAAATTTTGACTTTGGTATTGAATTCTGCTGTGTGCGTGGCCCTCATTTTGTGATATTTAGAGCAGAGCAAATTTCGGACTGCAGGTTCCTGAAGTCTGAGTGATCTTTGAGTTTTGTTCTCCAAAAATATATTTATTTGGCTGTGCCAGGTCTTAGTTTTAACATGAGAACAATTAGTTGAGGCAGGGGGGATCTCCCCCGACCAGGAATTGAACCCAGGCACCCTGCACTCGGGGCACGGAATCTTTAGCCACTGGACCACCAGGTAGGTCCCTCGAGTTCTTTTTTGTAACCACATCAATAATATGCAGGTTAAATGGCTGTGTTGAACCTCATTTACAAGCACATAGGACAGTAGCAATAGCCTGGGGGCAGTGACAATGTAGCTTGGTGAACAGATCATAAGTTTTTTCTTCTTCAGCTGGGTCATCTGCTCATTTTCATCACTGAAGTCATTTCAGGGCACATGTCGTAGTCTGCTCCAGCCGCATAATGAAATGTCATAGACTGAGTGGCCCAAACATCAGAAATTTATTTTCTCACAGTTCTGCAGGATAGACGTCCAAGACTGAGGTTCCAGCGAATTCATTTTCTGGTGCGAGCTCTCATCCTGGCTTGCAGCCAGCCACCTCTCCCCGTGTCCTCGAGTGGCCTTCCCTCAGTGCATGTGCGCAGACAAAGGGTGAGAGGACAAGCTCCCTGGGGTCTCTTCCTACAAGGGCCCGGCTCTCGTGACCTTTATTTAAGCTTACCCTAGAGGCCCCATCTCCACAGAGTCACAGCGGGGGGTTGGACTCCATATAGGAATTTGGGGTGGAGGGGGGGCACGTTCAGTCCGTAACAGGGCACCTTATACCTTACCAATTAATTTCCCTCTAATGAATGTTAAGGCTCAGCTTTCAGCACTCAGGGCCTGTGGGCTGGTCAGCAGAACTCGGGCTGTGCGCTTACTCAGTGACATCTGACTCAGCAGCTCCATGGTCTGCAGCCCGCCAGGCTCCTCTGTCCATGGGGTTCTCCAGGCAAGAATACCACAGTGGGTTGCCATTTCCTCCTCCAGGGGATCTTCCCAACCCAGGGATCGAACCCACATCTCTTGTTTCTCCTGCACTGGCAGGCGGAATCTTTATCACTAGCGCCAGAACACCCAGGATCAAATCCTGACCCCAGCTCTCCCCCAAATAATGGACAAGGCAGATTCCCAAGCATCCTTGCCTCTGAGATTCTGAGATCTAGCTTCTGTTCATGAATAAAAATCACGAACAGGACCCTGTTGTACAATAAAACCCTGTGACCCACATATTAAAATCAGTCCTAGCATAAAAACACTAAGGGCTGAAAAAACACATCCACCCCTCAGGCCTCCATTGCTGAGCCTGGGAGCAGCCTGGCTTCCCACCCTCAGTGCTCATGGGGAGACATTCTTGCGGCTATGACTTCTGGAATGGGGTCGCTTCACCTCTGAATTTCTCTCCTCTCCCTTCCAAACACCCTCTATCGTGTTCATTAATAAAGTGTATTGGGCCAGTGTCCCATCCTTGCTCTCAACCAGGCTGGACAAATAAACCCCTTTCACCTGGTTTCTCAAGAAGGCACTGGGTGCTTACTCTCCAGGTGAGAAGTGTGCTGGGCCCAGCCCCTCCTTCCTGTCTATGGGGTTCCCATCTCCTTTGTTCTACTGTTTTCTAATTTGTATCTGCCTGATCCCTCCTAGAGAAACAAGTGCTCCTGGCGCACAGTGAGTTCACTGACGGACATTTTTCTTGCAACGAATAAGCACATGTATCTTTGGCTATGGAACAGCTCATGTAGGTGGAAAGTGATCTGGGAGAAGGATATATTAGACAGGACTCTTAGTTACAGTGTTAGAAGCACAATCCAAACTGCCTAGACAGGACTCTTAGTTACAGTGATAGAAGCACAATTCAAACTGCCTAAACAAACAAAAAAAAATGGGCTCAAGAACCAAGGTGGGCATTGCCACAGGGGTGATTGGATCTAGTGAGTCAGACTCAGGTCCGTCCAATTCATTTCCATTTGTGATGGCCTCACTCTGGGCCAGTCTGTGTGCCGGGGGATATGGCCACTGACAGCTCTGGGATAACAGTTAATAGTTTGTGATCTTAGATCCCAGTGTCGCCTAGGCCAAAAACATCGGGAGTTTCCTAGTCACCTAAATGAAGAACCTTATTTTGGGCACAGCTGGCCTTTCAGGGTTGAGTTAGGACAGTGGCAGAGCCATGAGAGCTGCTTCTGAAAACCAGGAACCCAAGCTCCACGGGCTGCCTTCTTCGGAAGCTGTTAAATGTCCTGACCACAAACAGAATTTAACATGTAAGTTGTTTTTGTTCACCTGTACAAAGACTATATAATTATAGTTGATATTTAACAGTTTTAATAATTTGCATCCTCAAAACTGAGGTCTGCATTTTAAACACAGATTTGTTGAGTGGAATTTATAGTTTTATTACATGATATAATAAAACAGTTATTGGTATGATCCTGAAATTAATACTCTAATTTGGTTCCAGTCATCTGGTCAGCATCAGGGCTTACGAGTATCTGCTACTGTGGTTCTTCCACAGGATGTTGATAACGTCCCGTGAATACGGGGGTCGTCTCTGGGGTCACACAGAGTCGGACACGACTGAAGCGACTTAGCAGCAGCAGCAGCAGCAGGGTCAGTGTATTTGGGAACCACGGGGTTACCTGGGCCTTATTACTGCGGGACTGACACAAGGATACACAGTGGCAGAGTGTGCTGTGAATCGTTCATTTGAGGGGAGAAGGGGTAACAGACAACATGGAAGCCTATTTGCCCGCAGAACTGCTTTCTGCAGAGCATCGCACAGCACCCACGTTCTACGGGTCACACTTGAGCAAACACTGACCTGCTGGCTTGTTTGTTTTTAAATTCAAATAATAATATCAGTTTTAAGGGTGGGAGTCAGTTTACTGGCCTTGTGACACAATCAGGCATTAGACTGAAAGTGACTTTTCATTTCGGGGGAAATATCACAAGGTCAGCACTGGCGGGGACCCACAGTTAACAAAAGAGTGGTTGTATCAGATTACATCAGAACCACCTGAGGAACTTCAAAAGCTACCACCCTGCCAGGATGTTCTAAGGGGGCTAGGCATGTGCCCAAGAAAAAGACTCCCAGTTGGTTCTGAAACGCAGCCTTTGATCTAGAAATCCAGTGACCATTTGGGCATCAGTCAAGAGTATGCAATTCTTAAATCCTTACTACTGTTTTCTTTCCTTCAACAAGTCTCAACCAAATGCCTACTCGGTTCCATGCTCTATACCTGCAGGGGCTTGACTTCAGGCTAAAGTGAAACAAGGAAAATCTAAGTTTTTCTTGTTTCAGCTTTCGTGTGCATTCTTCGGTTGGCTGTCAAGAAGGAAGGGCTACTCACCTTCATCCAAACTCAATTATTTAGATTTCCAGCAGATTTTCCAGCACTGAAAAATCTTAAGCTCCTCCTTTAACCCTTGGAATTTCATAAGTGGTAACAGCAACAAAGGTGTCTTGGTTATGTTAATGACTGTCCTTTGGACCACACCTAAGGGAGGGCAGGCATCCCTGGTGGCTCAGAATCTGCCTGCAGTGCAGGAGACCTGAGAAGTGCAGGAGACCTGGGTTGGCAAGACCCCCTGGAGAACAGAATGGCATCCCACTCCAGTATTCTTGCCTGGAGAATCCCAAGGATGGAGGGACTTGGTAGTACACTTCATGGGGTCGCAAAGAGTCAGACACGACTGAGCAACTAATACTTAAGGATGGGGGCTGGTTACCACAAAAACAATCACAGGATCAGAGGGTTAGAACTTTCAGTCTCATCCCTTGCCCTCAGGGGAGGTGAGAGGGACTTAATCAATCATGCTTACATAATGAAGCCTTCAGAAAACCCAAAGAACAGGGTTCAAAGAGCTTCCAGGTGTATGAACACAGAGCGATTCAGAGAAGACATGGAAATTCTGAACTCTTTCTGCATATCTTACCCTATGCATCTCTCTCATCTGGCTGTTCCTGAGTGTCTCGCTGTATCCTGCTGACTACGCCAACTGTCTCACTGCATCTCACTGTGCAATGAACCCAGGGAAGACAAGGCACGGCAAGGAAGCTGGAAGAAGATACGAGGAGCCGTAGGAACTGTGAACATGCAGGCTAAGTTGCTTCAACCGTGTCTGACTCTTTGAGACCCTATGGACGGTAGCCAACCAGGCTCCTCTGTCATGGGGTTTTCCAGCAAGAATACTGGAGTGGGTTGCCATTTCCTCCTCCAAGGGCTCTTCCCGATCCAGAGATCAAACCCACGTCTCCTGCATTGCAGGTGGATTCTTTACCACGCAGCCACCTGGGAAGGAACTGCAGACTTCCTTTACTCACTGTGGGAAGGCAGACATGCTTTACTACGCAACCCAACTCAATACAACTCTTACTCCCCTCAAAGAGCTTTTCAGGTGGGGCTTATATAGCTTTACAGAACAAAAACTGGCCCGAGGCCACGCAAGTACATCATGGCATGCATGCGCAGTTCTATAAGTGACCTCAGCTGTTACATAACCATGCAAAGGCACTATTTACAAAACGTGAAGTGACAGCAAAAGGTCATGGGGCAAGAGAGCCTGACCACTGCCATCTTGGCTAATTTGTAGGAACAATCCCTACAGTAAGTTATTTCCTTTTACAATAAACCAATAATCTCTGAGTCCTATGAGTCTCTAGCAAATTAATTAAGCCCACAGAGGAGGTTGCTGTAACTTTCATCCGTATTCAATTGGTCAGTCCAGTTCAGTCACTCAGTCGTGTCTAATTCTTGGCGACCCCATGGACTGCACCACGCAAAGCCTCCCTGTTCATCAACAACTCCCAGAGTTTACTCAAACTGATGTCCATCGATTTGGTGATGCCATCCAACCATCCAACCTCTGTCGTCCCCTTCTCCTCCCACCTTCAATCTTTCTCAGCATCAGGGTCCTTTCCAATGAATCAGTTCTTTGCATTAGGTGGCCAAAATATTGGAGTTTCAGCTTCAGTCCTTCCAATGATTATTCAGGGCTGATTTCCTAGGACTGACTGGTTGGATCTCCTTGCAGTCCAAGGGACTCTAAAGAGTCTTCTCCAACACCACAGTTCAAAAGCATCAATTCTTTGGTGCTCAGCTTTCTTTATAGTCCAACCCTCACATCCATACATGACTACTGGAAAAACCATAGCTTTGACTAGATGGACCTTTGTTGGCAACTGGTCAGAAGCACAGGTAGTAACATTTTGTAGGGAGGAGGCGGGCAGTCTTATAGGACTGAGCCCTTAACCGGTAGGGCTCTGACACCATCTCCAGGCAGAGAATGTCAGAACTGAGTTGAATGGTAAGACACCCAGTTGATAAATTACTTGGTGATGTGGGAAAAAAGCCCACATTAAAACTGGTGATCAGAACCTTAATACTCTTATAAAATACAAATGGAAAATGAATAAAAATCAGCAAGTAAGTCGGCTTAAATAATGCATTTTTATTATGTCTTACTAAGAATACTTCTAATAGTAACCATGATCAAGCAACTACTATGTATAATCAAGGACTTCTCATATGTTATTTCAGTTAAAAACTCTCCATTAGTCCTTATAGGTATGCATTATCCTTATTTGGCAGATGAAGAAAATTAAGCCAAGGAGTAGTTACATAAATAGCAAGTTCTCTGACTCTGCCTGCAAAACCAGTCATCAGATCAAAACCAGGATGAGGTGGTGGTAATGCGTCACCCCGCTGATCTCCAGGATTGATCTGGGTAGTCTGGGTGGTCTCTTGGACACCAGATAGCCTTCAGATACAAATAGGTGCTATTTGAAAAGTTCTGTGATCCCTTATATTGAGCATAGTAACATTTTATGATGTTTGCAAGTTTGTTTAAGCCGTTGACGATCCTAGTGAGTTACAAACAGCTCATATGTTTTAGGAATTTGCTTAAATTACTACAGAGCCTACCCTGAGCTGAACACACAATACCTTGGCCTGGGTGGAGACAGCAAAACTCAGGTGTCTCTCTGTCTGGAACACACCAAACTAAACTCCAGAGCATCAGCAAACCCTGTTAAACGGCACAGGACACCTTTGCATGCATTCTAATTTTTTTAACAGAATGGACAGCCAAATCAAACTGCCCCTTCAGTATCATCCAAGGGACCTACCTGAGAACACAGTCCAAATGTTGACCATCCGCTATTACTGGAAAATGGCTTGAGATGACCAATTGAAGGGAGCAATGGCACAGATTAAGAAAAATATTAATTGGGCAAGATGTACAATAAACTAAAACAACAGGAATCAGCTTTGCAAGGATCACTGTATCATGTACATGTCCCCATGACTAATAATTGTCCACGACTGAGAACATACTGTTTAGTACACGGAACTCTACTCAGTCATCTGTGGTGAACTAAGTGGGTAGGAAATCTAACAAAGAGGGGCTATGTGTATATGTAAAACTGATTCACTTTGCTCTATAGCAAAAACTAACACTTCAGAGCAACTACGTTCCAATAAAAATTAATTTAAAAATTTTTAAAAGAAGAAAAAGAACTAAACTTTAAAGGAGAAAGGTCAAAGAGCCAACAAAGAAAAAAAAAGTCCATTGCTAAATTTTAATAATAGATGCCACACGTTGCTACACAGAGAATACAAGTATATGTGACTCTTATGCCTATGGATATGTATGTACATTGAACCTCTGGAATTACCAACACGTGAGGGATCAGAAAAAGAAGCCAATAGGAAAGACTGGGGAAGAGTTACAAGAGCTAGTGGCCAAGACAGAGTTCCAAGAAAGAAGTATTTAACGGCAAAAAAAAGTAAAAACACCCTAAGAAGTGCCCAATGGATCTGACAACCAGAGTCACTGATGACCTCGACAAAAATGGTTTCAGTAGATAGTTAAGGGCAAAAGCCAGTTTACAGTAGGTCAGTCAGTTCAGCTGCTCAGTTGTGTCTGAGTCGTTTTGACCCCATGGACTGCAACACGCCAGGCCTCCCTGTCCATCACCAATTCCCAGAGTTTACTCAAACTCATGTCCATGGAGTCGGTGATGCCATCCAACCATCTCATCCTCTGCCGTCCCCTTCTCCTCCTGCCTTCGATATTTCCCAGCATCAGGGTCTTTTCCAATGAGTCAGTTCTTTGCATCAGGTGGCCAAAGCATTGAAGTTTCAGCTTCAGCATAGGGGCTTCCCTAGTGGCTCAGACGGTAAAAGCGTCAGTCTGCAATGCAGGAAACCCGGGTTCAATCCCTGGGTTGGGAAGATCCCCTGGAGAAGGAAATGGCACCCCACTCCAGTATTTTTGCCTGGAAAATTCCATGGACTGCGGAGCCTGGTAGGTTACCGTCCATGGGGTCACAAAGAGTCGGACACGACTGAGTGACTTCACTTTACTTCATAGTGGGTTAAGGAAAGGGAAGAATGGAAAACCTTTCACCAGTCCATTCACTCATTCACTGATCCCTGTGTGTCTGATTGGCTGTGGGTGCAGTGGGTTCTGAAAGGAAGGATGGCAACAAGTTAAGGCTTATTCATTTTTCCCAAGCTCTCCCGGCCAACAAAGAATCGAGTGCTCTAATCCACTCCCTTGTGCTTGACAGACACGATATAGTATCAGTACAAACTGCTGAAAACGAATAGAAGTTGAGTGATAAATACTCAGTATGATACAAGCCATAGGAAAAATAACTTGACCGTAGTACAAAGAGATCCATGATTTACCCACAGGTCTAATTTCTTCATTCAAGGCCATTCATTCCCTGCAGATTGAGGTCCTGAGCGCCAGCGGACATTTCTGCAGCATCAAATGGGATCTTCTCAAAATTAAAGTCCTTCCACTTTGCATACAGTGTCTGAGCTCCAGTCGCAACATCTTCCACCACAAAACTTTCGATCTTTATAACTGGAATCTCAAATGTCTTGTACGTCATGTGAATTCCCCAGTCATGGAGGCAGTCCTTCCTGGCACAGAAGATCTTAGATTTCTTCTCAAAATTCCCAAATTTCTTCGGTCTGGGATGTAACTTAGTCACGAAGCACTCCCTGAAAGCATCTCTAACCACAGTGAAATGGCATTCCTACAGATAAAGGGATTGAATAGCACCCAAAACAGAATGTTAGAACCAGAATGTAACTGTGATTTAAAAAATAAAATTCCACAATAATCTGAGATGAGAAAGAGGCAGGATCCCACTTCTTTTACAGATGGAGTAGGGAGGAAATGTGAATTTGCCTCAAGACCAGAGTAGAATCCATGCAGTCTGACTCCCAACCACACAGATGGAGGTGAGGGTGGGCGTGGAGGTACCAGTGAGTTGATGGGGAACACTTCATGCAGAGAAGGACTAAGAAGTTTCCAGGCAACCTGGCTCCTGAAAATAGACTGTCACTGTTGTAGTCGCTAAGTCACATCTGGCTCTGCAACCCCATGGACTGTAGCCGGCTAGGCTCCTCTCTCTCTCTGTAGGATTCTCCAGGCAAAAATACTGGAGTGGGTTGCCATTCCCTTCTCCAGGGGATCTTCCCGACCCAGGGATTGAACCTGAGTCTCCCGCATTGGCAGGTGGACTCTCTACCACCGAGCCATCAGGGAAACCCCTGAAAATATTAACAGATACTCAGTATTAATTCAGAGACAAAGGGGTATTTATTTGCTGAAGATCTGGGAAGCCCAAGTTCACCAGTGGCCCTGACAGAAGAATCCCAAGGATACAGAGAACAACAAAGGGTCAATGTGTATCTGAAGAGTCTCAGGGACTAAGCTGTCCACTGGCCCCACCCACAACATTAGAATAAACCAGAACAAAGTTCACAGTGCACGGAACAAATACAGACCCCACAAACCAGGCCCTCAGGAAAACAGTCTAAAAGGGCTATTTCAACAGAAAATCACCCAAACTGGAGCTGAAAGGACTTTTTACAGCTAAAGGAAAAGACAGAAAGGTATGGGAACTTGCCAGTATTAGCCCTAAATGTGTTTCTTGCTCCAGTGTTGGACTGACCAGAGACTTCTGCTTTCTGAAGACTAAACATCCCTAATGTAACAACTCATCATGTGAACCAGCCCAGGCCCTCTACTGTCCCCAGTCAGCAGCAACAGAGTTACGTCCAATTTTTGTCTTTGGAGATTTTTCTAATCCTTTATCTAAAGGTTTTAAGGGAAAAAAATAGAAAGCTAAGCTGCAGATGTGTTTAAAATCAGGAGATTTTGCTTCCATTGTAAAAGTGATCCATATCCCCAAAAGAAAGTTTAGAAAACTTCTCTTAAAATAGGTGTGGGAGGAAGGCTCAAGAGGGAGGGGACACGTGTACTTGTGGCTGATTCACGTTATACAGCAGAAACTCAAACAACACTGTATAACAATTGCACTCCAATTAAAAAAAATTTTTTTAAGAAAACATAAAATAGTAGAAAGAGAAAAGAATCATGCCGTCTCACTGCAAAATGTTAGTATGTTTTGGTATACTTCTGCTAGCCTTTTTTGGTACAAACTTAAGTGTTTTCACTGGTGGTGGTGATGGTGGTATTGTTGCTATTATTTCACACTGCTCTGATCATAGCATATTTACTACTTTGTATCCTGGGTTTTTTTCCACTTTGCCATTAATTTGTAAAAAGTTTTTCCTTATACTACATAAGCTTCCTAATTTTGTTTAAAAAATTTTATTCTGGAGTAACTGCAGATTTACAGAAAAGTTGGAAAGACTGTCCTGTGTACGCTTCACCTAGCTTCCTTAATAAGCACTTCCATCTTACATATCATAGCATATTTGTCAGAACTAAGAAATTAATATCGGTACATTACTATTTGCTAAGCTATAAATTTTACCACTTTTTCTAATAATACCTTTATCTGTTTTAGGATCTAATCCAGAATACCACATTGCATTTAGCATAACAATTATTTGTAATGGCTATACAATATTTAGTTAAGCAGCAACTTTTAAGGTATTCCTTTACTGTTGAACATTCAGGGTTTCTTTTAAATGTTTTAGCCTTCTAAAAATACGTGGACCTTGGCCAGGATAACAAAAGAAATAAGAGTATTCTTACTATAATTCTCTCACCGATAGATAAGCTTTAATGAGTGCTAAAAAATGACCCAGTGCTCTTTGTGAAAAACGTTGCTTACCTCCACCACTCTTATATCAGCTGTGTAACACGCAAAGGTTTTGCACTTTCCGCAGAGCAGTTTTTTATTTTTCTTATCAACAACAGGTTTTACTTTTCCTTGATTATCCCTGATTAATTTTTCTTGAACCTGTATCTGGTGAATCTAAGTGCAAAAAAGCAGACCAAAAAACCTTTAAATATGTACTCTGGGTATAATTAATACATACATACACACACACACCCGTACATTATAATTTATTCCTATACAACTTCTATGAACATACAGTACCTGGTTTTGTTTATAAAAATCCCACAGATAATTTTGATTCTCCTAATTCTTTGTTATCAGTGTTTACCTGTGGCCTCTCCAATTAGTCTTTCCATATCTTCATCAAAGATCCATGAAAGCATGAAAGATGTCCATAAAATAGTCATGTGAACCATGCTTTCTACATTAGTAGTTGGTAAAACTTTTAAAATCCTTCACAAATAGACATATGATATGCATTGACTGTTTTAGGAATAAAATACCCACTCCCAAGGTATAAACCTATTGAATAGAACAGCAGGCAGAAGAGTCCCCCACCACCTAAAATCTTTTTTCCTTCCAAACCACAAAGAATATTGTTGAATTACATTAAAGTTAAATGTCTAGGATGACTACATTCTACCTCAAAATTTAGGCCTTGGCTAAGTACAACTAAAAACACTGAAACATTATATATAAAATAAACATAAGATTCTGAAGGATGAAGAGAAGAAGGCAGACCAGCTAGGAACCATGGGGCCCTAGAAACCACATGTGAGTGAGATCCCTGGGGTTTGTCTTTTTTCGCTTTGTGTATATATCCCAGACATGGGGCCGAAGAAGCTGGCAACCAGAAATACCTCTCGGCACACACAGAAAGTCTGAACAAAAGCCTGTCTCTCTAGCCAAAGGATGAAGACAGGGGCAACTAGCAAGACAGAAAACTTTTAGACAATAGCTGTTCCACAGAGAGAAATCAACAACAATGACAAAAAAAAAAAAAGAACCAAGAAACCCTGAATCTAGTGGGGAGGAACCTAGAATTCCACTTTGCAGGGCTGATACGAAGCATCTCAACACTCCCCCCCTGGTGGTGTCAGAGAATGCCACACAGGGAGCCAGGATTTTCAGTCCTGCCACATGGTAGCCCCCCTTGCCTGCAGAATCCATAGAGATCACGCTGGGGCCCAGAACGTCCATCCCCAAGCGGAAGTAACAAGGAGCCTCCCCTTGCTGACATCAACAGAAGCTGAGTAGGAAACCTCGACTTCTACCCTCAGCTGGCAGTTATGAAACAGGGTCACCTACCTCCCCTGCCAGAACAGTATCAGAAGCAGCCAGCTAACACGGAAGGTTAAGATCCCAAATTTCATCATCTGGTATGAAAACCTCTGGGTTTTGATTTAAAAATCACTCTTTATACCAAAGACCAGAAAGATCTCAAATTGAATGGAAAATAAAAGACAACCAGTTGATGTTAACACTGAGATGACAGAGATTTGAGAATCATCTGACAAAACCTTTAAACTAGCTATAATAAAAATGCTTCAATGGGTCATCATAAACACTCCTGAAGCAAACAAACTTAGAGGCTCAACAAAGAAATGGAAGGTATAAAGAAGAACAGAATGGAAATTTTAGAACTAAAAGATACAATAACCAAAACAAAAAGTTTGGTGGATGGGCTCAATAGCAGAACGGAGAGGACAAAGGAAAGAGCCGTGAACCGGAAGACAGAACAACAGGAATGACCCAATCTAAACAACAGAGAGTAAACAGAAAAAGATTAACAAATGAGCAGAGCCTCAGGTAACTTTAGGACTACTTTAAAAAGATCTAACAGTTATGACAGGAGAGGGGAAAGAGCAGCGCTTAAAAAGTACTCAAAGAAGCAATGACTAAACATTTCCCAAATTTTGCATAACAGAACCCTACAGACAAAAGATGCTGGACAAATCCAAACAGGATAAATGCAAAGAAACCACACCAAGACACATTATAATTAAACTTCCGGAAACTAAAGACACAGGAAAAAACTTCGGTGTGTATGTATGGTTTGCCCCTTACCTTCATTTATTTATCTATTTCTGGATTTACATGGTTTTTACATGGTAATTTCACCTTTAAGAGATTTATCCTATGGGAAGTCCAGATCATTTGATTTATATTGTCTTTTAAAATTTTTTTTCAGTTGAAGTGTAGTTGATTTACAATGTTATGCCAATCTCTGCTGTACAGCAAAGTGACTCAGCTACACACATATAGACACATTTTTTTCTAGTATGGTTTATCACAGGATATTGAATATGTTCCCTGGACCTTGTTGTTTATCCTATTGTTGTGTAAACTATTACATATAACAGTTTACATTTAATTCGCTGATCCCAAGCTTCCCTCCCCGATCCACTCCTCCCTGGCAAACACAAGTCTGTTCTCTAAACACACAGGAAAAAAATCTTGAGAGCAAACAGAAAGAAAAAAAAAAAAATGGCACCTTACCTACAAGGGAAAAACCATCTGAATGACACCAGATTTCTCACCAGAGAATGTGGACAGCAGACAAAAGTGGCACAATATTTTTCAAATGCTAAAAGAAAACCCTGTCAATCCAAATGCCTATATTCGCAGCAATATATACTTAGAAATAAAGAGGAAATCAAGACATTCTCAGGTGAAGCAAAACAAATTATTTTAAGAATTTCTGCACCAGCAGACGTTCCCTTTCCTAAAAGAAGAGCAAAAAGAAGTTCTCTAAAGAGAAGAACATGACAGAAGAAACCCTGAAACCTCAAACATCAAGGAAGAAAGAGCATGGTGATTACAGAGCAGAGCTGGCTGTGGAAGGGTCTGCTCTGCCCCACTGGTGTGTGGGGCGGCCTCTGTTTTATCCAATGTTCCAAGTGGAACCAGACAGCTTAGGTGTAAGCCCTGTTCCTACCACTTACAGCCGTGTCATTCTGGGCAAGCGCCTCAAATATAAAATGGGAACAGTCATAGCATTTACTTCATAGGTTGTTGGGAGGTAACATGAGTTAATAATTGATCAGGACTGCCTGGCATAGCTTTAATGCTCCTTGTATTCGTCTCGGTCTGTTAGGCTAGTATTTTGCCAAGAACCATGAAAATGTTAATGATGGTAATTTGTACTTCCATCCTGGGTAGGGCAATATCTATTCGTGAGTTATTTTTTCAGAAATGCCATCGCTATTTTCATTTATGCATGTGTCTATATAAACTCTGGAGCTATTTTACAAAGCTAAAGCCTCATTTCTATTTTGATTGTGGGCTATGATAAATGCACAAATGGATTTACAGTGAAGGCAGAGCTTTAAAATAATCAGCCATTCAAGAAAATGGTGTTCTTTTTCTTTCTTTTTCCAAAGTTTTTTACTTGGCTGTGCCGGTACTTCAGAGAAGGCAATGGCACCCCACTCCAGTGCTCTTGCCTGGAGAATCCCATGGACGGAGGAGCCTGGTGGGCTGCAGTCCATGGGGTCGCTAAGAGTCGGGCACAACTGAGCGACTTCACTTTCACTTTTCACTTTCATGCATTGGAGAAGGAAATGGCAACCCACTCCAGTGTTCTTGCCTGGAGAATCCCAGGGACGGGGGAGCCTGGTGAGCTGCCGTCTCTGGGGTCGCACAGAGTCGGACACGACTGAAGCGACTTAGCAGCAGCAGCCGGTATTAGCTGCAGCATGTGGGATCTAGTTCCCTGACCAAGGATTGAACGTGGCCTCCCTGTATTGGGAGCTCGGAGCCTTAGCCACTGGACCACCAGGGTAGTCCCAGGGTTTCTTTTGTCTTAATTTACCTTCTATTACTTGGTAAAATTTTTTTAGTTGTCCTTGTGGTGTTGGAGAAGACTCTTGAGAGTCCCTTGGACTGCAAGGAGATCCAACCAGTCCATCCTAAAGGAGATGAGTCCTGGGTGTTCACTGGAAGGACTGATGTTGAAGCTGAAGCTCCAGTACTTCGGCCACGTCATGCAAAGAGCTGAATCATTTGAAAAGACCCTGATGCTGGGAGGGATTGGGGGCAGGAGGAGAAGGGGACGACAGAGGATGAGATGGCTGGATGGCATCACTGACTCGATGGACATGAGTTTGGGTGAACTCCAGGAGTTGGTGATGGACAGGGAGGCCTGGCGTGCTGCCGTTCATGGGGTTGCAAAGAGTTGGACACGACTAAGCGACTGAACTGAACTGAACTGATTTATGCTTCAAACAGTTCTGGTCAGGCCAACAGATGCAGAGTTTAGCCAGATGGACTCTGCCAGCTCTACCCCGACCTAGCTGTGTGATCTCCTGACACTGAAAATTTTCATGCCTCAGTTTCCCTCCCAGAGCGTGACTTCATGAGAGGCTCAACCACATGGATCACTGCAAGACCCGTTGATATAAATAAGCATTTGCAGGGCTTGGTGGAGAGCCCATGTTCTGCATGGATGAGTCAGTTATTGTCACTGTGAGCGGAAATGTCCCAGCCCCGTATACCTTGTACTGGTTACTGATCACCCATTGAGAAGCCATGGATCTCTAAAGCACTTCAAACTCAAATAAAACTTGATTTATATTAAAATATTTAGGCCTGGAATATAGGCCAGGAAAGCAATCAAAATATGATTTCCTCTCCCCTGATTCCCCACTCTACTCCATCCCACCTGTAATTATCTTCATTGTCTTTGTAAGAATAAAGGAAGCGTAATGTGCCCTATTTCCAATTCACATCTTCACTGTTATAAAACTGCTGCAGGATGTGTGCATTTGTCTCGTTATTTCCTCTGGGTAAATTTCTAGAAACGAAATTCCTGGGTTACATGATATACATTTCCCTATGAGGAATTTTAATTTCTCAGACATGATTCTGATCATTACTTAAGGCAGGCTCAGGGTGGGGGGAATGTGACGGGAAAAAGGTACAAATATAAACTTGCCCTTTGGGCATCCAATTAAAAAAAATCACCTACATCTAGTGATGTTCAATCATATACTAAAATGCAATTAAATAGTTCAGTTCAGTTCAGTTCAGTCACTCAGTCGTGTCCGCCTCTTTGCAACCCCATGGACTGCAGCATGCCAGGCTTCCCTCTCCATCACCAACTGCTGGAGCCTGCTTAAACTCATGTCCATCGCCATCGGTGATGCCATCCAACCATCTCATCCTCTGTTGTCCCCTTCTCCTCCTGCCTTCAATCTTTCCCAGCAGCAGGGTCTTTTCAAATGAGTCGGTTCTACGCATCAGGTGGCCAAAGTACTGGCATTTCAGCTTCAGCATCAGTCCTTCCAATGAATATTCAGGACTGATCTCCTTTAGAATAGACTGGTCTGATCTCCTTGCAGTCCAAGGGACTCTCAAGTGTCTTCTCCAATACCACAGTTCAAAAGCATCCGTTCTTCAACACTCAGCTTTCTTCACAGTCCAGCTCTCACACCCATACATGACTACTGGAAAAACCATAGCCTTGACTAGATGAACCTTTGTTAGTAAAGTAATGTCTCTGTTTTTTAATATGCTGTCTAGGTTGGTCATATCTTTTCTTTCAAGGAGCAAGCATCTTTTAATTTCATGGCTGCAGTCACCATCTGCAATGATTTTGGATCCCCCAAAAATAAAGTCTTTCACTGTTTCCATTGTAATAATCTCAAATATTTTCAATGTCACTAAAGGCAATAAATATAAATCCTAAAAATTAAAACTCTTACTTCTATACTGAAAACTAAGTAAAACTGAGCAACTGGATAAAGAGGTTTAACCAAAGTCACAAGTTAAGTCTAGAGCACACGGTCTCCCCTTCGCCCACCTGTGGTCGGGAAGCAGCCTAATTCCCTACACTGAGGTGAGAAAAGCGGAACTATGAATACCTGATTGTATGCAGTCGTGGGCAGAGATCAGGTTGGAAATTCTGTAGCCAAAATGAACTTTCTTTTACCCTGAATCTTATCCTCTACTCCTAAGAAAGGAAAGTAGGCTTCTTCATTTCGATTTCAAATGACCCTCCACAACTAGAACTATGAAAAATATCCTTTATACTTTATTGCTCTAGAATGAAGTCCAATCAGATCCTGAGGCTTCCATCATGGAAATAAGTTTCTGGAGGGTTCTGGGCCGTCTACAGGTTCAGCTAGATGGCTGCAGAATAACCAGAGGTCCCCGAGGGCCACAGTGCTCTGGGGAAGTCAGCCACACGGAGGTAATGGACAAGGCAGCTGTGGGTGTGGAGAAGAGAGTGCACAAGCTCCCTTTCTCCCTACTCAAGGACTGCCTTAATGCACTCTGAACTTCTTCCCTCACTTGTGCAAAGTTTTTTGATATAAAGGGCCCAGGTGCTCAGATCCAATGTCCAATTCAGTTCAGTCGCTCAGTCGTGTCCGACTCTGCGACCCCATGAGCTGCAGCACGCCAGGCCTCCCTGTCCAACACCAACTCTCGGAGCCTACCAAAACTCATGTCCATTGAGTCAGTGATGCCATCCAACCATCTCATCCTCTGTCATCCCCTTCTCCTCCTGCTCTCAATCTGTCCCAGCATCAGGGTCTTTTCAAATGAGTCAGCTCTTCGCATGAGGTGGCCAAGTATTGGAGTTTCAGCCTCAACATCAGATCTTCCAGTGAACACCCAGGACTCATCTCCTTTAGGATGGACTGGTTGGATCTCCTTGCAGTCCAAGAGACTCTCAAGAGTCTTCTCCAACACCACAGTTCAAAAGCATCAATTCTTCGGAGCTCAGCTTTCTTCACAGTCCAACTTTCACATCTATACATGACTACTGGAAAAACCATAGCCTTGACTAGATGGACCTTTGTTGGCAAAGTAATGTCTCTGCTTTTTAATATGCTATCTAGGTTGGTCATAACTTTTCTTCCAAGGAGTAAGCATCTTTTAATTTCATGGCTGCAGTCACCATCTGCAGTGATTTTGGAGCCGAGAAAAATAAAGTCAGCCACTGTTTCCACTGTTTCCCCATCTATTTCCCATGAAGTGATGGGACCAAATGCCATGATCTTAGTTTTCTGAATGTTGAGCTTTAAGCCAACTTTTTCACTCTCCTCCTTCACTTTCATCAAGAGGCTCTTTAGTTCTTCTTCACTTTCTGCCATAAGGGTGGTGTCATCTGCATATCTGAGGTTATTGATATTTCTCCCGGCAATCTTGATTCTAGCTTGTGCTTCTTCCAGTCCAGCGTTTCTCATGATGTACTCTGCACAGAAGTTAAATAAGCAGGGTGACAATATACAGCCTTGACGTACTCCTTTTCCTATTTGGAACCAGTCTGTTGTTCCATGTCCAGTTCTAACTGTTGCTTCCTGACTTGCATATAGGTTACTCAAGAGGCAGGTCAGGTGATCTGGTATTCCCATCTCTTTCAGAATTTTCCACAGTTTCTTGTGATTCACACAGTCAAAGGCATAGTCAAGAAAGCAGAAATAGATATTTTTCTGGAACTCTCTTGCTTTTTCGATGATCCAGTGGATGTTGGCAATTTCATCTCTGGTTCCTCTGCCTTTTCTAAAACCAGCTTGAACATCCGGAAGTTCATGGTTCACGTATTGCTGAAGCCTGGCTTGGAGAATTTTGAGCATTACTTTACTAGCGAGTGAGATGACTGCAATTCTGCGGTAGTTTGAGCATTCTTTGGCATTGCCTTTCTTAGGGATTGGAATGACAACTGCCCTTTTCCAGTCCTGTGGCCACTGCTGAGTGTTGCAAATTTGCTGACATATTGAGTGCAGCACTTTAACAGCATCATCTTTCAGGATTTGAAATAGCTCAACTGGAATTCCATCACCTCCACTAGCTTTGTTTGTAGTGATGCTTCCTAAGGCCCACTTGACTTCACATTCCAGGATGTCTGGCTCTAGGTGGGTGATCACACCATCGTAATTAACTGGGTCATGAAGATCTTTTTTGTACAGTTCTGTGTATTCTTGCCACCTCTTCTTAATATCTTCTTCTGTTAGGTCCATACCATTTCTGTCCTTTATCGAGCCCATCTTTGCATGAAATGTTCCTTTGGTATCTCTAGTTTTCTTGACAAGATTTCTAGTCTTTCCCTTTTCAAAACACCACAGACAGGGGGCTCACCCCGAGAACCATAAATCCTTTGACTTTTAAGAGAATAAGGTTTCCCCTACCTTGGTATACTTCTCCTCAGCCTCTTCCCTTGACAGCAAAGCCTGCCTCTTTCAACATGGCAGTGTGTGCTGGTCACCACAACAGGACAGGGACGAGACCAAGACTCTGCGCTCCCAACCGCCACAGAGTTACCAGCTAGCAGAGACTCTTGGCCACCCTGCAGCTGGGTCCTTGCTCACTCTTTACCATCTCTGCCCATTTTCACTCAATGCATGTTAGGGGAATTCCCCTGTGTGAATTAAATAGCCTAATTCAACAGATATTTAACAACAGTCCATTTCCTCCTCACTGCACTCTATGACCTGATGCGTTGGCTACAAAAGAACATATGGCTGAGTACCTTCACTGTTCACCTGAAACTACCACAATATTGTTAGTCAGCTATACCCCAATACAAAATAGAAAGTTTGAAAAAAAAGTCAAAAAACAGAAAAGTAAATTTTAATTTAAAATATAATTTTAAAAAGTAAAAAAAAAAATTGAACTCTAGGGCTTCTCTGTCAGCTCAGTGTTAAACAATCCGTCTGCTAATGCAGGAGTCACGGGTTCAATCCCTGGTCCAGGAAGATCCCACATGCTGTGGAGCAACTAAACCCGTGTGCCACAACTATTGAGCTTGTGCTCCAGAGCCTGAGAACCACGGCTACTGAAGCCTTCACTTCCTAAGCCCATGCTCCACAATAAGAGCAGCCACAGCAATGAGAAGCCCACTTGCCTCAACTAGAGAGTAGCCCCACTCACTGCAGCTAGAGAAAAGTCCTGGTAGCAACAAAAACAGCACAACCAAAAATAATATAAATAAAACTATTAAAAAAAAAAATGTCTGTATGTTTGTTCCAGCCTCTTCTTCCTCAACAGGCTTTTACTCTATTGCTTTTGCCACACGTGAGTGTAAGCACACCGTTACCTAGTGGAGGAGATTAAAAAAATTATGCCAAAGCTAAAAAGGTTTTAAAGCCTTTAATCAGTATCATCCCTATATTCTACAAAATGGAGAAGTGGCTCAGTGAAAAAACCCTATCGTAAGTAAAATTAAGGGGGGAAATTAAGAGGAACTAAAGAATTTCCCTGCAATTCTTCTCAGTGAAAATGTAGACGAGGTACTTTCAAATATCTTGTTCTCCTAACTTTAGGAAGAAATGTTTTTCAAAATGAGTCAACACTGACATAACATCATAATTTTTTCTTACAGTAAGCATTAGTTTGCTTTCGATAGTTCATTCCTTCTCAATACTTTTTTGAGCATACAGATTATGACTTTTCAAAATTATGAACCCTATGGAATTAGTCTACTGAATTGTAAGACTCATCTTCATGAAGTTAAAATAGGCCTCTCACCCTCGTCCTGTAACAACTCCCATTTTAAGCACTTAAACCAGGCACTGTAGGAAGCAATGCATACATTTCACTGTATCTCCAAAACTACCCTATGAGTTCTACATATAAGAATGATAATTTCAAAGAGGAACTATCTGAAGTTACACATTTTGTAAGTGGCAGAGTTGAGTTTGGAACCACTGTCTAACGTTAAAGTTCTTCCCCAGGCCTGCAGGGTCCAGTGTTTCCAGAGTCTGAGATGAAGTCTCTGCAAACAGTCTGGAGAAAGTATGGGTGTCTGTGTTTGGGGGTATCTGTGTGTGTGTGTGTCTCTTTCCCTAATCTGCTTCCATGCTGTGTCATAAAGAAAATTAAAGTCAAACTAAGTTCACCAGTGAGAGGCTGGACGGAGCCAACACGCTCCATCAAGGTCCACTCTCTCATCCATATGTGTAAACAGGCCTTCCAACACTGGGCACAGCTCCAGGCACAGTGCGCCAGGACCCTCTCCCTGAGGACTACAGACGTTAGCGAAGTGAAGAAAAGACTAAGAAGAGCTGCGTCTTGCAGTTAGGGTGTTGTCCTCAAAATGAACTGTCCGTGTAGGAGCTATTCTAGCTGTTTCCCTTTTAGATCTAAAAGCATAGCTTCAAGCATTAGCACTAATAAAATGTACTTTAGCTCATTGAGAAGTAAAGCAGAATGAACCTGATATTCGCTATGGGGTGAATTCCTGGCGGTCTAGTGGTTCAGAACCTACCTTCCAAAGCCGGGGACGAGAGTTTGATCCCTGGTTGGGAAACGAAGACCCCACATACTGTGGGGCAACTAAGTCTGCCACAGCTTCTAAGCCTGTGTGCCACAGCTAGAGAGAAGCCTGTACTATGCAACGAAGATCCTACGTGTTGCTACTAAACCCAATGCAGACAAATAAACAAATACTTAAAAAAATAAAAATATAACCTAAGGAACACTCAGAGCAAAATGATAACAGGTACCAGCCATGTTCACGGTCCCTGTTCATGGCTTACAATTCGATTCTGAAGGAGTAACATGGATGCAAAGGCTTACCTTTTCCCTAAATACTGCTTCATTCCATCTCTGCAGGCTTGAAATGGAGTCATTCATCATTTTTTCTTTGCAGATGTTCAGTTCTTCTTTTTCGATTACATCAGCATTACTAGTCAGAAGGAAGCACTTGCTCCCTCTTGCTCTTCCTCTACCTGTTAGAAAATAAACATTTTACTTGGTGTCTTTGATGTAAAACTCGGACAAATCTGAGAATGTAAAAGAAGCAGGGCTATTCCTAAAATTCAGCTTTGGTTCACTGAATCCCACTTTCTGGAAAAGTGAGTTGGTAGGGCGTGGAGTCAAACGCATGTGTGCAGCTGCACATTAAACATTCAGACAAACAAGGAGCCCACTTTAGGCTGGTTGCTCACAGTCTCCCTGGTGCAGTGTGATGGGACAGACACATTATTAGAGACACTGCTTGAAGACAACCCAGCAGGCACCTCCAGGATGACATTGTGACAGCCCCAAAGATGAATGATAAACAGATGGGGAAATGGGGAAATAAGATATGTTCACAGGACTTCACTCGTGGTTCAGTGGACGGGAATCTACCTGCCAATGCCGGGGAAACAGATTAAAGTCCTGGTCCAGGAAGATACCACGTGCCACGGGGCAACTAAGCTTGTGCACCACAACTACAAGCCCACGTGCTCTGAAGTCTGCACACCCTAGAGCCTGTGCTCGGCAATAAGACAAGCCACCATAACGAGAAGCCCGCATACCACAACCGGAGAGAAGTCCGAGCAAAAAGCAGAGAGAACCCAGCACAGCCAAAAACAAACACACAAAACTTTTAAAAAAGAGACGTGTTCACAACCACCAGAATATAGGTGGAAAATGAGAAGTGGTATAAGAAAGATGGCTAAAAGGGCCACGGGCATTCAAATTAGAGAAGATTACCAGCTGGGAGACTGAGGAACCGGTGATGTGGAAGCAGGGGAAGAGAAACAAAGATCAGCAGCAGCAATACATGAGCAAGCCCTTCAAAAAGGAAACCAGATGAAGCCAGGTAGGCTCAAGTGGATAATGCACAAAGTGGAAGAATGGGAAATAAGGTTGGAAAGATAAGAGGGTGCCGGATTTTGAAAATGCTTTAACATCAAGAACATTTGGGAACCATGGGAGTTTCTATACAGGGAGGTGACATGCTCAGAGCTGTTTTTCAGGAAAAATAATGTGGCAGCTGTAGTTATGGAAATTAAGAAAAAATAAGAAAGACTAGTTAGGAGGCTGCCTAGTTCCAGTGGGAGAACTCCTTGCATGTCCTTTCTGGCACACAGGGGACCCACCAGCACCTAAGCACAACCATGAACATGTGACTGCCGAAGCCCCAAAGCTGGAATTTTCCTTCCATCAACATGTCAGCCAATATTAACCAAGTAAGCAGTATTCATTGTGAACAAGAACAAAAACAGACAAAATTGTGGACAAAACTGTAGCCATCCCATCCTGACCAAGTAGGTCACCGTAAGGGCCAGTGATAGAAGGGTCCACTGTGCCACCAGTCACAGTAAAGGAGAAGGGCTGGAATGACAGGCACATTCACAAGTCAGACAAAATGGTAGCCTTTGAGCCCTGGCATCAAAGCTCTTCTTACCTCTGGTTTGGATCATTTTGATGACATTGCCCACATACTCGTAGAGGATGACCAGATTGCACTGAGCAATGTCAATGCCTTCATCAGCAACCGAGGTAGCAATTAGAATCTTGCTGTCTCTGTTGGTTCTGAACGCGTCCAATGCACACTTCTGTGCTGGGAGGGTCATTCCTGTCAGAGGGCATTACATAACTCACCAAGAGGGAACTTTACCCTTGAAAAAAATAGCTGTTAATTATGGAACGCTTACGACATGCCAGGTACTGTGATAAGTGCTTTACATTCATGACCTCACAACAACCCTCGGGGAAGGGCCTATCCCTGTCCTTGCTTCAGAGTAGATAAGCTGGGGGTCTAACATCTTGGACTCTGTCACAAGTCTGCCTGACCTCAAATTCCAGCTGCAGCACCTATTAGCTATGTGGTTTCAGTCACGATATCTCAAAACAAATATTAAATTTTTTGAAAAAATACCAACAGCTGGACAAATATCATAGGATACCACTTATGTGTAGAGTCTAAAGAAAAGGGTACAAATGCAAGTATTTACAAAATGGAAGTAGAGTCATGGACGTAGAAAGCAAACGTGGTTACCAGAGGGGAAGGGGGGAAGGGACGAACAGAGACTGGGCTTGACATACACACACTACTATATACAAAACAGAACCAGTAAGAACCTGCTCAGTACTCTGTAATGGCCTACATAGGAAAAGGATCTAAAAAAAAGAGCGGCTACATGCATACGTGTAACTCATTCACCTAGCTGTGTACCTGAAACTAACGCAACTACTTCCAATAAATCAACTATTTCCAATAAAAATTTTAAAAAATATATCAATAGCTAACTGTAACATCTTTGTGCACGTACAGGAGTTCTCAGCTAACAAGACCTTTTCACATCTACTTACTCACTGGAACTTCACAAGGCCCTTTTTAGGTTGATATGGCAAATGTCATGATTCCCCTTTATTACAGGTGAAGACCTGGATGTTTTGGAGGGATGGTGAACTGACAGCTTACTAGCAAAACCAGGCTTGGGATTTAAGTTGATGACCCTACCACTGTGCAGTTCCCAGCCACTGATAACACTGAGAAGAGCAGGAGCTTAAGTGGTCTCCACCTCAGAGTTAACAGAATTTATAAAAGTTCCAGCTCTGTCACAAATCTTGAGATATATTTTGCTGAGGCCAAAACAATTTCTTTTCACCATGATCTACTGAACAATGAACATGCCCAAGACAGACACCACACTTCACTAATTTCTGAATGTAACTATTTGCTCATCAAACATTTATTCTGCAATTATAAGGATAGAATGGTTAAAAGGTTCATTTTTATCTAAAGGGAGCTTCTGGTTTGTGGAAGAAGGCTATATATGGGAAACTATAATTCAATGTAATGACAATGAATGGAGCCAGAACTGTGTGCTGTGGGGTGTGGGCGAGGGAGACTCCGCCCTAGTGGTCTAGACTTAGGAGGAGGGGGAGGCTGCCCGGCAGAAGCACAGTTACTGGCACAGAGTGAGTTCTCAATGAATGTGGGTAGATGGTGGATGGATAGATGAATGAATGAATGGATGGATGAATGGAGGGATGGACAAACAAATATCTTCTGGGGGCTTATGTATGGACGAATAACAAAGCTTGAAAATCAAGTTGGACTCATGCTGGAGTCATACGGCAGAAGCCTCTAATTCCAACCACAAGGTAGTGTTGGACCTCATTTGGTAAGCCAACTATTCAAAATCTGACTTTGCTTTTTAGATTAATGAAGCTTAAATTTTGCATAAAGGGAAACTTCAAGGGTGATGACTGAGGACTGAGAGCAGGACTGTTTTTTATAAACAGCTTAAATAAGAGATACAAGTGAGGACTTGTCATTGCTTGTCACTGAGGTGTGGGGAGCAAGGCTGTGAGAATGTCAGCATGAGGACTGGCCACCTAGGATCAAAGGGAGCCTTTCATCCTTTAACCCTCTCTACCTAGATTTTAGGATTATCTCTAGGACT
Organism: Budorcas taxicolor; assembly: GCF_023091745.1. Classification (NCBI taxonomy): domain Eukaryota; kingdom Metazoa; phylum Chordata; class Mammalia; order Artiodactyla; family Bovidae; genus Budorcas; species Budorcas taxicolor. The sequence goes on along the minus strand of NC_068917.1, from coordinate 14,588,284 downwards.
TTTTTTAATTATAAAATACATAATGCATATAAGTTTTTTACACTTTAAAGAATAACAATAAAATAGAAAGAGAGCATTTCTACTTCCAGTTAATCTACTGGTTGAACATTTGAGCATGAGAGTAATATACTTAAACAATATTGAAAACAAAACAAAACTTCAGTTTTGTCTGCAGGACATATGGGAGGAGGAAAGTCTACAAGTTTCTGACATTTGAGCATGGTGATGGCATTTCAATGTGTCCACTGAGCTAGGCTGAACTGCAGTCCCCAGATATTCACCTAGGTGTCTCTGTGAAGGGAATTTGCAGATATAATTAAACTTAAATCAGTTGATACGGTTACTCAATAGGGACTTCATTTTAGGCAGGCCTGACCCAAACAAGGCAGCCCTTGAAAAGAGGACTGAGGTGATCCGCCTATGGGGTTCCACCTGGTCCTGACCTGCCCTGTGGACCAGACTGGCTTTGCCAGTCCAGGTGTGAATGTCAATTCCTTGAACTAAATCCCTGTGTGCCTGTCTGTGTACAATATACATGTGTTGCTATATATTATATATGAATGTATATATGTATGTATTTATAATCTCCTACTGGTTTTGCTTCTCTGGTTGAACCCTGACTGATACAAGCACTAAGAAAGAATTAAAATAGATCATATATGTTCTTATATATATTAGATCTAACGCACTATATATAAATACCCATTGTCTGATTTGTTCTGCCACGTCCAGTCAATATGCAAGGTTTTAGAAAGCTGAGTTCAGGATTTTCTTCAATCCACTTCTTTAAGGCCTGAAAATACAAAGCAATTGTCACTCTTTGTATACTATCTGCATTGATTCAATATTGAATATGCGCCACCTGATTTGGAGAGCTGACTCATTGGAAAAGATCTTGATGCTGGGAAAGAATGAAGGCAAAAAGAGGGAACGGCAGAGGATGGGATGGTTAGATAGCACCACTGACTCAGTGGACATGGGATTTGGGCAAACTCAGGGAGACAGCGGAGGACAGGGGAACTTGGCATGTGGCAGTCCATGGGAGTGACTGGGGGTCTTTATGAGTTGGCAGTCCCACTCACAAAGAGTTGGACGTGACTTAGTGACTAAACAATGCAAGTAGAAAAAAAGCTTAAAGGAAGCGATAATGGAAAAGAATTCAAAAAGAATGTATATACATGTATAACCAAATCACTTTGCTGTACAGCAGAAATAAATATGATGCCATAAGTCAACTCTACTTCAATTTTTAAAAAGTATACAGACAAGTACGCTGAAGTAGTTTTCAGACTAACAGACCTGAGGAATCAAAAGCTTCTTGTGATTGAATTCTATGCAATAAATAACTATAATGGTGTCTATCTTTGTAATCCAATATAATTCAATTTCTAAGACATTTTTTCAGTGAAAAAGGCAAGGTTCAGAATAGTGGGTAGGTAGAAAATAAGTGAATTTAGAAAGATCTCAGGACACAAGATCAATGTACAGACATTAGTTGTATTTCTAAATATCAACAACAAACAGAAGTATCATTTATAATAGCATTAATACTTAGGTATAAGTTTAACAAAATACGTGCAGAATCTGTATGCTGAAAATGACAAAACACTGATAAAAGAAACCAAAGAAGATGTGACAGGCGGCCTCTAAGGTAGCTGTGAGTGATCTCCACCCCTTGGAATTCAGATCCTGTTCAGTCCCTTCCCCTCAAGTATGCACTGAACTTACTGACTTGCTTCTAATGAATAAAACAAGGCAGACCTGAGGGGAGTCGCTTCCAAGCTGAAGCTATAGCATGGCTGTGACCTTGATATTAGGCGGCCTCTCAACCTCTCTTGGATTACTTTCTCTAGGGGAGGCCAGCACCTCTTTGTGAGGCCGGCCTGTGGAGAGGCCCCCATGGATGAGCTAAGCACGCGTGTGCACACTTAGTCACTAAGTCATGTCCGACTCTCTTTGGGACCCCTATGGACTGTCGCCCTCCAGGCTCCTCTGTCAATGGGATTTCCCAGGCAAGAATACTAAAGTGGGTTGCCATTTCCTTCTCCAAGGGATCTTCCTGACCCAGGGATCAAACCCGTGTCTTCTGTGTCTCCTGCACTGCAGGCAGATTCTTTACCCACTGAGCGATCAGGGAAGCCCCCGTGAATGAGCTAAGCACATCTTCTGCCAAAAACCACACAAGTGGGGTTGGACATTGATCCTCCCAGCCTTGAGACGGCTGTAGCCGTGGCCAACAACTTGACTGGAGCCTCATGAGACATCCTGAGACGGAAACACCCAGTTAGTTGTTTCCAGATTACTGACCCATATGCATTATAGGTGTCTGTTGTTTCCAGCTACTTAGTTTTGTGATAAACTGTTATCAGCAGTAGGTAACTAATACAGAACCCCTACCTAAATAAAAAAAATACATTGTTATGATATCATTTCTCCCCAGTTTTATCTATAGGTTCAGTGCAATCCCAAATGAAATTTCATAGATTTTCTCATAGATGTGGATGAGTTTATTCTAAAATAAAAATGGAAAGGGAAAGAAAGATAGCTAAGACAATGTTGAAAAAAATTAAAAAGTTGGAAGACTCACACTACCTGATTTCAAGACTTAATTACTATAAAGCTACAGTAATCAAGACCGCGTAGGATGGGTGAAAGGATAGATGTACAAATGAATGGAACAGAAAACAGAATCCAGAAATAGACCAACAAGAACAGAGCCAACTGATCTTTCTAAGTTACAAATGCAATTCAATGGAGAAAGGATAGTCTTTTCATCATATATGATGAAATAACTGGATACCCACATGCTAAGAGAAAAAAAATCTCAATCCATACTTCAAAATGAATTGTAGACTTAAATATAAAATCTAAATCTATAAAACTTCTAGAAGATAACATGGGAAAAAAATCTGTGCTCTTGGGTAGGCAAAGGTTGCTTAGACACAAAATCAAAAGCACAATCCACAAAAAGAAAAAAAAAAGATAAAATGGACCTGTCAAAGGTTATAACTTTCAGTAAGAGATATGGTTAAGAGAATGAAAAGATCTTGAAGAAAAATGCGTGCAAATCACAATTCTGATAGAGGACATTTTTGTCAGAAAAAAGAACTCTCAAAAAACTAACAACAATAACTTAAAAACTCAACAATAATAAATAACCCAGTTAAACTCCATTTTAAAATGGGCAAAAGATGCAAACAGATACTTCACCAAAGGAGATACATGAATGGCTAACGAGCATATGAAAAAAATGATAAATCATATTAGTCATTAGTGAAATACAAATTAAAACCTTAGTGAGGTACCACTAGGTCCCCACAGACACAGCTAAAATTTTGTAATTGATGGAAGGAATAAAAATTTGTGAAATGCTTGCTGTGAGGGTATCAAGGCATTATAAACCAGAGTGACTGAGACAGTGAGGTATCAGTGTAAGGATAAACAAACAGAAAATCAGAATAGAATAACGAGCCCAGAAACAGACCCACACAGACCCTATATAGGGATGCTTAATTGCAAAGAAGTAAAGAATGGACAATCTTTTAATTGAAATTGTACTGGGCCAATTGTTATCCACAAGGAGGGAGAAGCTTACATCCACAAGTGCTCGGGTTTTCACAAAGAGGATGGTTCTGGTCTCTGGGTTTAAGTGGTATTCCTCTTGCAAGATGAAGCAGAGATCTTTGAGTTTAGGGTTCTCATTGCTGGGATCCATGGAAATATCTTCTAGTTTCACCAGCTTTTCTGCAAAAAGGGGAATATTTTACAAAAGTTTTATGCGCGTGTGCTAAGTCGCTTCAGTCACATCCAACTCTTTGCTATACTATGGACTATAGCCTGCCAGCCTCCTCTGTCCACGATATTCTCCAGGCAACAATACTGGAGTGGGTTGCCATGCCCTCCTCCAGAGGATCCACCTGACCCAGAGGTCAAACCCACATGTCTTGCATCTCCTGCACTGGCAGGCAGGTTCTTTACCACTAGTGCCACCTGGGAGCCCACAAAAGGTTTATAAATTCTAGTAATTTAGAACACACTGCAACCTTTAGCTATAGTTCAAACATTTCATCTCTCAATCTCTGACCAGAATTTTACGATAAATAACCACCAATGCAATGCATACACTGAATACACTAATAAATGCATAAACTTCCCATCCCCCAAAAAAGTTAGTTGTTCAGTATTTAGCATATCTATAGTTAATACTTTGGTATAGACCCAAAAAATTATTATTTGGGAAAAGGCATTTGAGAGAGAAAGAAGAAAGACTTACTTTTCACTTAATATTTTCCTATATTTTTCTTAATATGAACACAGTGGCATCAAGAGCCATATCAGTTTTCTTCTTTATATAGAAGTACATAATTACAATCTTGTTCGGTCGCCAAGTCGTGTCCAACTCTTTGCTCCCCGTGAACTGCAGCATGCCAGGCTTCCCTGTCCTTCACTATCTCGCAGGGTTAGCTCAAATTACAATCTTAATATCATTAAAACTTTTTTTATATTTTTTAAATCTTTATCAAATTACTAAAAGTTAAACCAAAAAAATGTTCCTATCAATTGACTATTTCTATGGGATGTATCCTTTGCAAATCCTATTTTTTCCTTCTTTGAAACAGGAAATAGTGTAAGCAGCAGATTCTTTTCCTAAGTGCAGATTTCGCCGAAGTCTCACAGTCCTGCCATGTATCCTATCTCCTTAAGCCCAGGACAAGTCCCTGAGCATCACCAGGTGTTGCTAAGTGTGACGCCATATGTGTACGCTGCCCCTGGAGTCTCCAGGTTCCACTGGCTTCCTCCCCCTGGAAACACCACCCACCTTCAAATCTCTGAGTGAGATCTTGCTCAATTGCATCAAATCCTGCTGCCCGGACATTGCTGAAGAAGTTTTTCAAGTAATTCAGAGCATCTTTCATCCGTGCATCCTCACTGATAATGAGGGCATCATTGTATTTCTGTTGAAAATGGAAAGTTTCAGTATGTTTCTAATGTCTAATACAACTGCTGTACTTAAGTTCATTTCACCGTACTTAACACAGAATTAATTTTAATAATAAACTTGTCTCAAGTCTATTCCAACTTAAGTTTTTAAAGATGAATCATCTCTAACAGTACTGCAATAAAACCTTAGAACCATACTGTAGAAAAAAAAAAAAAGAAAACACCTCAATTAGCTAGAATTAGTCATTAATTCGGATCACTTTGGATCCTAGAATCCTTGGAAGAGAAAGAAAATTACATGAAAAACAAATGTCAAAGATTAAATCACAAAAATGAAAGTAAAGCAACTTCCACATCAACCTGCTTCATAATTTGGACATTCAACTTAACCTCTTTGTACATCCAAAACCATCACTGAATTGCACCTGTTCAGAATGATGGGCTGACCCCTTACATCAGATATTCAGTTAAGTCCATTAAAATTCTACAAATTCATATGGATTGAATGTATTTTAAAAATATTTTCAATGGCACGATAAGCAGAGGTGATGGTGGTAACTGTTGCTTAAGTTCTTGGTTAACCAGCAAACAGCTACAGACTCTGGACTTCCTAGCACGTGGTTTGACCAAAGGTAGGAAAACAAGCTTCAAGCTATGGCAACACAACCCACCTACTGAACTTTAAAGACTTTAAAGATGGCTGTCCCTGGTCATGTATTTACAGTAATATCCCCCACCCCCGAGGTCAAGTCTGGAGATACTGAGGTACAACACAGACCCACGGCCTTTGTTTCTGTCCCTTGGCCTCTAGGGCCAGGTTTCAGAGAGCAAAGACAGATGTTGAATAGGATAGCTTTTGGCATTTGCTTCATAAGAACCACTGGGAAAGTTCCTAAATGATGCTCTCTCAGCTGCCATAGCACAGCTCCCAGTAGGTGTTACGATGGAAATATCCTTTTCCAAAGAAGCCACATACCCGCAAATGTGACGTGTACAAAAACAGGGCTTTACAAATTCTGCTTTCTTCATCTTTGTCTGGCATCTGAAACACCATGCACGCTTTCTGAACTGCGATAATCCACTGTTCATATTTCTGTGTCCCAAAATTCCTATTTTGAATGCGAGATAAGTTTTCTGAAAAAAAAACAAACAAACCTGTTTTCCATTGTGTCATCTGGTTAGTCATTAAGGCTCTAAGCATGTCTCGCTTTCTAATTTTGATTCCTTACTCTTTGCACACAGAGTATTTCTCTTGAGACAGTTCTCAGCAGTGTGTCTACGTACAAACACAATTGCTTACTAAATACCGACTACGTACCAAGAATCAACATGTCTTGTATTTATTTCATTTCACAACGCCATGACGTAGATACACTTTATAGATGAGGAAATGGAAGCTCGGAGAAGTGAAATCATCACGCCAAGTCACACAGCTAGTATATAGAGGGAGCTGCTGCTGCTGCTAAGTCGCTTCAGTCATATCCTACTCTGTGTGACCCCATAGACGGCAACCCACCAGGCTCCCTCGTCCCTGGGATTCTCCAGGCAAGAACACTGGAGTGGGTTGCCATTTCCTTCTCCAGTGCATGAAAGTGAAAAGTGAAAGTGAAGTCGCTCAGTCGTGTCTGACTCTTAGCGACCTCATGGACTGCAGCCCACCAGGCTCCTCCGTCCATGGGATTTTCCAGGCAAGAGTACTGGAGTGGGGTGCCATTGCCTTCTCTGATAGAGGGAGCACAGGAATTCAAACCCAGATGTGTCCTATACCCAAGCTCTACCAGTTCTCTGAGCTGACAACCAAACAGCCCAGAGGCCAACGGCCATGGAATAAAACCTAACTGCCCCCCTGCCTTTTTTTTTGGCTGTGCTGGGTCTTTGCTGCAGCACACAGGGGCTTCTCTAGTGGCTGCATGGGGGCTTCTCTAGCTGAGGTACACGGAGTTAGCTGCCCCGCAGCATATGGGATTTTAGCTCCCAGACCAGGGTTTGAATCTTCGTCCCCTGTATTAGAAGCGAGATTCTTAACCACTGGACCACCAGGGAAATTCCCTCACCCATTCATCTTTAATCAGAGGAACAAAGGCGGTTACCCAGACAAGTAGCAGTAACCCAATCTACAAACAAGGGGACTATCAATAAACTAGAGTAATCAACAGGTATTTACTGAACTTAGGTAGGTGCAAAAATGAGCTAGGCCATCTGGCAATAAGCAGCTGACAGTATCTGAACAGGTGAAGAGATGGCGGGAGGGTATAAGAGACGAGAAGAAGAAGAAGGCAGAAAGCCATGTCTCCCCACCCTTCTCCACCTCCACAACCCTGACCATGTCCTAAGGCTTCTGGATAATACCATGATCTCCTCCTACCTCATCTCCTTACCTCCTTCCCCCTTCCCTCCAGTCCAGTCTCCATTCAACAACTGGAGGGAATTTCCAAAATTGCAGATGAGAGACAATGCTAATCCACTGATTAAAAGCCTGTAGGGAGGGACTTCCCTGGCAGTCCAGGGGTTAAGACTTCACCCTTCAAAGCAGAGGGTGCAGGTTTGACTCCTGGTCAGAGAACCAGGGTCCCAAATGACGTAACAAAAGTCCTGCGTGTTACAACTAAGACTCTGTGCAGCCAAATAAATAAATACATGTATTGTTTTTAAGTCTTGAGGGACTTCCCTGGTGGTCCAGTAGCTAAGGCTCTGCACACCCAACGAAGGAGGCCTGGGTTTGATCCCTGATCAGGGAACTAGACCCCACATGCCGCAACTAAGACCCAGCACAGCCAAAGAAATGTATGTTAAAAATAACAATAATAAATGCTTTAAAAAATAAAACACAAGTGTTAAGTGGGTTTCTCCAGCCAAACTCCTAGTCTGGCCCACAGGGGGCTCTGTGGTCTGGCCTTTACCTGCTTAACTTTCCTTCCTACAGTTCTCAGGACTAGTGAAAGCCCCCAGATTCTCTCCCGGCGCCGGCGCCGGTGTCCTTGCCTGAAATACCGCTCACCCCCACCACTCCCCCACCCCGTGTTGCCTGGACACTGTCACTCACCCGCCTTTGGCACTGCCGGTAGCCAAACCGAAAATGCCCTGAGGGCAGGGCTTGTGTCTGAGGGTCCACGCTGTGTTCCCACCACCGAGCACTTAGCCCAGCACTGAATGAACAAACAAGGGAATGAATTTGTTCAAGGGAACTGCTAATAGGCAAGGAGCGGAAAGTTGGCGAGGGAAGCAGAACCAGATTGTGCGAGCAGGGCGCGCAAGGCCGGGTGAGCGGCCGCCGTGAGAGCTCTGCCTGGAGAACCAGGATCGCCAGCAGGACACTGACGAGATAACGTGGGTAATCCCAGGAAGACGAGCTGCGTAATGGGGGTTCGACGGGAAAGAGGGTAGAGGCAGGCAAAGCAGCTGTTAGAATAAGTTGTTAGAAATCAAGCTGTGAAAGAAAGAAGAGAGACTAAGCGTGAGAGAAGCTCAGACGCAGAAGTTACCTTGGAGACGAGAATTCAACATCTCCGAAACTCTAAGCTCACTTGTGCCTGCCCAAGTTGCTCCTTGCTCTAGAATGAGTAACACCTGCCAGTGCACACACAGGTGCCAAGAGAGAAGCCCCGCACTCGCTCACTCCCACCAAACCCAGGGAGCTCTTAAATCTGAACACTTCTGTTTGCACAAGCCTGCTTCCTTCACTAGCCCATCTCCACTGCCTCAGTTTGGCTCTCTTCATTTCTCATCCCAGAACTTATCAGTTCAAAATCGTGCGTTGCTTCCCATTTGCTTTTAGGATATTTATTTATTTATTTGGCAGCACTGGCTCTGAGTTGTGTGGGAATCTAGTTCCCTGACTGCAGATGGAAGCCAGGCCCCTGGCATTTTGAGTGTGGAGTCTAAGCCACTGGACCACCAGGGAAGTCCCACTTCTAGGATAAAATTCAAACTCAGCATGGCCTGCAGGACACCTTCACTGTCTGCCCCCGGCCTCTCCACCAGCCCCACTCTCCTTTCTACTAGTCGCCTGTTAGAATTAGCATGAAATCCTGCAGATTCTAAAATTCACTGTGCTCTCTCTTCCCTCTGCAACTGCTGTCTTCTTGACCTCACTTGATCACTTCTCCTTCTTAACCTGGCTGACTTCAAGATCTGTCGCACACATTACCTCCCCCAGGAAGTCCTCCCTACAGCCCAGTCCTGGCCTAAGCTCCCCTGTGCACCCGTAATAGCAGTGTGTAACCCTGCCTTGCCACAGGGCGACTATTCACATCTTTGTTTGATGCTGAGTTCCTTGAAGGCAAGACTGTCTTTAATCTTGGTGCTTCCTTTACCTAGCACAGTACCTGGCACAATACCCGATGAATTAATTACTTGATTTTAAAAAGGAGAAGAGAACTTGGCAACTTCAAGAGAGTCTCAAAAGAATAAAGAATCAAAGGTCACCCGTAGGTTTGAATCCAAGACTTTCGGGCAATGATGGTTTCATTCATATAATGGAAAGCTAAACTTGGAAGTTCAAGAAAGCAATGGATTGAATTAAATATGGTATTTTTCACGTGTGTGTGTCTAGGTGGATTTACTTTGGATTTAAAAAGGAAAAAAAAAAGCAAGAGAAAATAAAGGAGGACTTATAAGCCTCATGAATAACATAAAAGTTAAACTCTGGGTATGGTCTTGACATTGTTTGGACTAAGAAAAGTGCAAAAAGACCCCAGTGAACAACAGATGGCCGTTCCCAGATGGAGAGAAGACAAAATGAGGTTATTCTCACCAAGAGTTACGGTCCCAAGTTCTTCAAAGATACTCTTTGCTAGAGCCTCTGTCTCTGCCATCAGCTGAGATATGATGCATTTAAATTTGTCTGTATTCCGTGATTCCACTTTCCTGAAAACTAGAGCCATCAAAGGAAAGTTAGTATTTCTCAGGAAGAACACATCATAGTTGAACACAGATATCTCCAAACCTTTCTCTGCCTTTGTCATGTCCTCTGTAAAACCCAAGGCCCCAAGCTCACAGGCAGGTCATCTGAATGATGAAACAAATACTCAAGACACCTTGCAGCCACTCCCTAGGGTTGAATGCACTCATTCTAACATTTTTCATGATCCAAGTCTAAATTCAACTTTTTAAAAAATAATTTTGTTTATTTATTTTTGGCTGTGCTGGGTCTTCATTGCTGCTGGGCTTCTCTCTAGTTGTGGCGAGCAGGGGCTACTCTCTAGCTGGAGTCCGTGGGCTTCTGATTGTGGTGCTTCTTTTGTTGAGGGGCACAGGCCCGAGGGCATGCGGACTTCAGCAGTGGGCTCAGCAGTTGCGGCTCCCAGGCTCTCGAGCTCAGGCTTAGCAGCTGTGGTGCAAGGGCTTAGCTGCCCAATGGCATGCGGGATCTTCCCGGACCAGGGACTGAACCCGTGTCCCCTGCATTGGCAGGTGGATTCTTTACCACTGAGCCACCAAGGAAGCCCTCAGGCACACTTTAGATTCTAGATTTCCACATGCGTATCTGGTGAAAGAGGTCAGAATCAAGAGACCTGGGAGCTGCGAGTCCTCAGCCACACTTTAGACTCTGCATCAAAAGCTCTGGGGCCTTTGGCGAGCACCTCAACTTTCCTGGGACTGTTTTCTTCCCTCAAAAATGCCCCGTGGCTGCTTTCTCGTCTCTAAGTCATGCCCAACTCATTCGTGACCCCGTGGACTGTAGCCCTCCAGGCTCCTCTGTTCATGGGATATCCCAGGCAAGGATCCTGGAGTGGGCCGGCGTTTCCTTTCCCTAATTCAACTTCTTACTCGGGCTTTCCTGTTAACTCAACACAGAGCTCCTGCTCTGACTAGGCTGATATCCATCTTGTTTCTACAAATACCATATTTTAAGTCCTGTCTCTGTTCTTTGATCTTCTCCCTTCCCACCTAACCCCCAGGCGTGTTCACAATGTTCCAAATATTCATTTTTGCAGTATCCACAGAACATGCTGGGTTCTGGTGATAGCTGAAAAGAACATGCGCTGCGCTCCAGAGAAGGCTGTCATCTTAGGAGAGAAAATACACAAGCCAGACGACCAGGCAGAGAGCGGTGACACAGTATGTACAAAGTGCCACGGAGCATGGGGAGGCTTCTCTCATTCTTCCTGGGGCGGCAATGTCAGGGGATAAACAGGGGAAGAGGCGAGGAGGAATGAGCACAGTCACGTGCAAAGGCTGGGATGGACAAAGCTTGGAGGGAGAACACACGTGACTCCTCCATCCCAGGAGCCCAGAGAAATGCAACTTGGTTGGGTTTGTGGGAAGTAAAAGGAGATGAAGCTCAGCAGAGAGACCAGATGATAAAAAAAAAAATTGTGCCTGTCCAACTCTTTGCAACTCTTTTAGACTGGAGCCCACCAGGCTCCTCTGCCCATGGGATTTTTCAGGCAAGAATACTGGAGTGGGTTGCCGTTTCCTTCTCCAGGGGATCTTCCTGACCCAGGGATCAAACCTGCATCTTCTGTGCCTCCTGCACTAGCAGGCAGATTTTTTTTTTTAACTGCTGAGCCACTGAGGAAGCCCAGAGAAATTTGTATATGACATCAAAAGCCGTAGGTTGAGCACCTTGTCTACATTCCTTACAGCCAGCGCCCTGACTGTCTTAGGCATGTTTCTTCTGCCTTGTAGTCATTTGGTCGTGTGCTATTTAGAGAGAGAGGGGTGAAGTCATACGTGTCTTCTGTACCCTCTCTCCCTTGCTGGGTTAGTACAGCAATATCAGAAATATCAATCTTTGTTACTCAATCTTAGTAATCAAATCATATTCGGCTCTTTTGAGGAAAGACAGGATGAGTTCAGATACTTTTACTTCAACCAAAATTCCAGATACATATACAAATAACTGATAGGAACTCAGTATTGTCCTCAGGCCCAGAAGGCAGGAAGGACCGAGCCACCTACATGCTAAGGTGTTCTCAGCACCTCTCTCACAGCCAGCACCTTTGTTAAGGTTTATGGAAATGAACAGTGAGAAGGATTGCTTTCTACAGGCCACTCCTGAGCTTCACTGGGGAGAGAAGCTGGAAATATGATTATTTTCCATGTTGGCAGATAAATATTTCCCTCTAGACAGAGAAAGGGTAAGAATTCAGCGTTCATCTATGTGACCCTGAACTAAGAATAGCAGAGGGTAACAAAGTCCCATAGGGCTTGTGACTGGATCCCACTTACGCTTCTGGGGCTTATAAAAAACCTCCTCCAGTTCCTCCAAGTTGTCTCTGACTGTTGTTAACACTGACGTGTCGAGAGAAGCACACAGTCTGCAGATATATTCTGTGGCTTCAGCTGCATTTTTGGCATCTCCAACACCAACTGAGGCAGTCAGCCCAACGACCTGTGAGGAGCATTCCAAATTGTCAGATGTCTGGGAAATAACAAGATGTTTCCACAATCCCTCATGTAACTCTTTCCTGATAAAGTAGGGTTTTTATTTTTTAAACTAACTTCAGATAAAGAATTTTTTTTTTCCCCTGACATTCTCTACGACACCAAAAATGGAAAGGTCCCCACTAGGTGAAGCGCCGAGTAAAGGCAGGAGGCGCTGCTCTGCAGCTGAGCACGGGTCAGCACAGGAGCCCAGAGAAGAGACCCTCTCCAGGCAGGACTGCTCTCGTCGTTACCCGTCTCCCCCGTGACACACAGGACGGTACACTGGAAAGGGCAAGGACTTCCATTTCACTCTCAGCCATGTCACACTGGCGGGGTGTCTTGGACAAAAATCTTCATCTCTCTGTAAAGTCGGGTAACTTTAGCCGTTTAAACTGGAAGTTGTGAGACACAGAGAACAGACTTGTGATTGCCGAGGGAGAAAGAGGCAGGGGAGGGATGGACTGGGAGTCTGGGATTAGCAGATGCAAACTTTTATATATAGGATGGATAAACAGTAATGTCCTACTGTATACACAGGGAACTATATTCAGTATTGTGTGATAAACCCTAATGGAAAAGAATATGAGAGCAACTGAATTGCTTTGCTGTACAGCAGAAATTAATACAACAGAAATTAATCCTGTAAATCAAATATGCTTCAATTTTTTTTAATGGTAGCTTCAATTTTAAAAAAGTGATAACTTCAATTTTTAATTTTATTTATTTATTTATTTTTATTTTTTTTAATTTTAAAATCTTTAATTCTTACATGTGTTCCCAAACATGAACCCCCCTCCCACCTCCCTCCCCATAACATCTCTGTGGGTCATCCCCATGCACCAGCCCCAAGCATGCTGGTAGCTGGGTGACTTCAATAAGATGACATTTGTAAAGAATTTAGTTTAATGGTCTTCTAATAAATATTTATTTCTTCCTCTAAGAGTCACTCATATATTGAATGACTGAGTGAATCATTCAAATAAACAAGGAATCTAGTTAACTATCAATTTTATTCTAGAAGAAAAAACTGTAAGAAATGTGATTCCTACTAAATTCTGTCTGAATTTTGGGCACCATACTGGATTTCTTCTAACCTGTGCTTCCTAAATGGTTAATTGTTAAGCCTAGAGAATGCAACACAAATGTGAGACTGGTAAACAGAAGGCATGGTTTCCAACCTCATTTGGCCTCAGTAATACCAGGCCATTCGTCTGTGTTCCTCTCAGTTGTGTCTCCCATTTCAAATTTTCTCCATGCACCCTGAGCTCCCACCTCCATTCTCATCTTGATTATTCTCAGTGAACCATCTTCCTCTCCTTCATTCAAGAGAAAATGCCAGGGATTCCATACCCTTCCTGCCCCCACCTATAAACTATTTTCTGTCTTGACTCCTCTCAGCCCTTCCCCTCTGATGACACCAAACACATCGCCTCGTCCACTCTCCTGTACTAATGTATCTACTCAGCCCATACCCGCTCGTCTCTCCTGGCCTCTTGTTCTGTCAGTCATTCCCTCTCTCCCATCCTGCCCCACGGGTGGCTATCCACAACTTCATACTCTGCACCCAGGCAATATGAAGAACGTCATGATTCTTGGGGATTCCCTGGAAGTCCAGTGGTTAGGACTCAACACATCCACTGCTGTGGCCTGGGTTCAATCCCTGGTTGGGGAACTAAGGTCCCCATAAGCCATACAGCCAAAAAAACTTAAAGCTTCTCAAGCCCCTATGCACTTTCATACCCCTGTGCCTCTAGACACACAGTAGCCTTTACTGAAAACCATCCAGCTATTTTCCTTATAAACTCTTGTTAGTTTTTACCTATCCTAACTTCTATTAGGTCTTGCTTTACTTTCATAGCACATTTAAGATCACTTTTATTTCTTTTCTGTACAACTCCATTGTGTGTTATTACCATAAATTATGACATAATTCTCACATATTTGGCTCCCTACAAAACTTAAGCTGCTTGAAGGCAAGGACTATCTTTTTATATTTGTGGCCCAGTGCCTAGCACAGGGCATGACACGTGGAGGTACCTAATACATATTTGTTAAGTCAATAAATGAATGAATCAATCAAAACTAACCTAATGAGTTATACAGTATGCAAGGATCTAAGAAGGACATCCTCAATATGGCCACAAGGGTAAGTAAATAGGACTTAGGAAGAAATCCACCTGACTTTGGACATACCTGGGGCAGTGAGTCTGAAGATCCTCCCAGTTTCTGATCTAGATAATTAAACATGATCATATTATATGGATGGTTTTTATTGGTGTTGTGACATTCATCAAATATCATCAAAGTAAAGATGGAGAGTGATGGGATAGTCCCATCTTTAAGGCTGTTCACAAGAATCTGTGGTGTTAAAATGATGATGTCATTGTTCTCAACAATCTGTTCCACAGAGACACTGTCAGCTATCTCTCCAGAAATGCCTGAAACTTTGTACCTAGAAGAGGACAGAAATTTCCCATTAGCAACCATGATGTGAATAAGGAACCACAAAAATCAGAATGTCAATTAAATTCTCCCTAAGTTCAAAAGGAATGGATTTGGAGAAAAGGTAAGTGCTTGGAGCAAAGCCTGACACACAGAAAAGTGAAAAAAGGGAAAGTGTTAGTCGTGCAGACTCTCCTACCCATGGACTGTAGCCACCAGGCTCCTCCGTCCACGGGATTCTCCAGGCAAGAAAACTGGAGTGGGCTGCCATTCCCTTCTCCAGGGGATCTTCTCGACCCAGGGATCGAACTGGGATCTCCTGCATTGTCAGTAGATTCTTTACTGTGTCTGACATATAGTAAGTGATCAATAAACGTAATGTAGGAAGAATTGCTGGCATTAATAGAATGTATTCCATGTGGTACCTGAGGATACAGAGGGCCAACGATAATTCTTTCAAGCCACCGTGAAAGAACAGAGAAAAGAGTAATATTAAATAAATTATAAAATCATTAAAAAAGTTAAATGTGCCATTTAAATATAAAATTTATCTTAATCAAAGGAGTTTAGGATTTCAGGTGTATCCATAAAGGAGTTATCTCTAAATTATTAAAAAGCTTAATCTACTATAAGTTTTTTGAATCATGGTTTTCTAAAAGCAAAACAAAGCACAAAACACATCGGTTACATGACCTAGAGAAAAAAAAGCTGGACCAACTTATACCTACCCAAGTCTTTCAAAATATTCTGAGAACGCAGATTTCTGCTGTTCATACAGCGGGAGTTGAACAGCAAAAAAGACAACTTTCCCCTTGCGTCCTTGCGGAAATTTCTTAAGATGATGTTCACATATAAGAAGGGCAACAAAGGTTTTTCCACAACCTTTTAACATATAAAGAGAAAGACAACATGTAATTAATAGTATACTAAAATACTTCCATAGAAAGGTCATTACTGGGGGCTCCTCTAAAACCACAGAGCTGACAAGTAAACGGATGATGAGGGTGGATTAACAACTGTAGAACTCACACTCTGACGCTAAAAACCAAGCTACTTCCTAGGCACTCGCACACAGCCAGGGACTGCAGGAAGCTGAAAGCAAGCATTCTCTCCCCTTCCTCATGTCCCTGAAAACACTATGAAACTATATGAATAACGGTTTTTTCAAAAGATCAATGGAACAATGAAACAATTGAAACTTGCCTACTTGGCCCCAGTGTTCAATAAAGTGGACAAAAGGAAGCAAACAGAGAAATAAACTATTTCAGTAATTGCATCCACTTACCAGTAGGAGCACATATTATTGTATTCTTTCCCTTCTGAGCAGGTAAAGCGAGCTCTAGTTGGAAATTTCTTGGTTTCAATGGGCTGTAAGTAGGACGCACTTCTGTAACACAACAGAAACTAAGTTAGCAAACAGTGACCACGCTGAGGAATCAAGTCAACACTATCTTCCAAAGGACAAGAAATCTGACTGTAGCAAGAAAGACCTCATTTAAAAAAGTTTAGAATTCTTGTCTCTAATTAACCATTCCAGCTTCTGCACTGATTTGAAATACAGAATTCTCCCTCAATAACAAAGTACCAATGGCAGGAAGGAAAAAAGGAGAAAAAAAAAAAAAAAAACTCAAAGATTTCTTTCTGAAACAATCATGGAAGCCTAATCAGGAGAAACTGAAGCAAGAATGGCCTAATCCAGGGAAAAACAGATCACCACCAGTTAAAGGAAATGCTGCATGAGACAAAACCACAAATCCCTCTAAGGTCTTTGAAAAACACTGAACTGAATACCAGACTCCAAGGTAATCTCTTACTGACAAGCAACCATGCTTTATAATTCTGCAGGCTCTCACATGGTATTCTCTCTTAACAGAATCAGAAGTTTTAAAAAAATAATCAGAGGTATCTCACTAACAGATAAGCGTACAGAATGTTAAGAGCTAGAAAGACCTTGGAAATCATCCGTTGAGTCTAACCTACCTATTTTAAAGTAAATGGAAATTTCTAAATGGTTAAGTGAGTTCGCTAAGGACCTTTACCTGTCAGAAAACTTAAAGCAATTGACATTCACTGATTTTATTCTGGAGTGACAAAAATGTGTATCATTTTATTGCAGAAACAGTCCATCAATTCTCACTTTATGTTCTTATCCCCAAATCACATCCTTCTTCCAACACTTCTTTATTGATCTTATTCTTTTCTCTGATGCCTTTTATAAATTACTCTTTACTTAATTTATTATGCTGCTTTCTGGTCTCCTCGGGAAAATATGCTTCTAGAAACATAAAGTGGGCCTTATAGGGACACAGTTAACTCATAGTGCCTTTGTGTGAATTAGAGAAAGGACTCCCTTTTGGAGGATATAGCCCCTCACCGCACTGTGTTGGTAAACAACGCAGGCTGGATCTCAGCCCCAGCTCCACCTCTCAGGCCCACACATTTGTACAGTGCACACACTTATCAACACACACTGCAGCCCCGGGATCTTGAGAGGAAACTGAACAAGTGACTCACAAAGAGCAGAAGTATTTTTTTAGAAAGCAGGGCTGATTTCAGAGGTCATAGGCATTGAGCTTCTGGGAGGACTCTATTTGCATTTTCAGTGTAGACATGCACATCCTTAGTGATAAAAGAAGACAAAAAAAAAAGAAGGGAAAAAAAGGAAGAAGCTGGCAAGCGCTATGGAAGGGAGAGAATGGTATTTCTAGTTGTAGGGAAAATATCTGTTTTAACATATATTCTCTTTTTGTTCTGATTTTTCCTTAGAAATCTTTCTATTAGGCTATGACTTTTGGCACTGCAAGACATGACTCCACTCGAAATATCTCAAGAGCATCATTATGGAGAAGAACGAACAATGCTGAGTACCTGAAGAAGGACAGGAATTCTGGCTAAGATTCTGGTTTTCTGGTTCTTCCTTGTAGACAATCTGTATGTCCAAAGTTTTCATTTCATCATCCTCAAGATCTTTCATTTGAACATTTTCTGCACCTTTATGAAAACAAAACACATCTTATAATCTTTATCTGATTATGATCTTGATGGTGAAAGCCCTACAAAGAGGTCATAAAATTTTAAACTTCCATTACAATTTCTCATAACCATTCCCTCTACCTTTTAAAACAACTAAATGAAATCTTTTTGACTTTGAAATCTTGATTTGAAGTTTGAACTCCAGTGTTGTTTAGGACTTTATTATTCAAAGTGTGGAACACGGACCAGCAACTTCTTTAGGAGCTTGCTGGAAATGCAAACTCTTGAGCCCCTAAAGAATCAGAAGCTTCATTTTAACAAGATCCCTAGGCGATCCACAACCACGCCAAAGACAAGCCCTATTAGCAGAAACACTCTTGTCTTCCATTCCTGACCTGACCCAAGATACCAGATGTGTATTTAGACAGATAATTTCTGAAACAATTTATGATCTTAAAGAAGACTCTGAAAGGCTAAGACCAGACACTCAGATGGTTTATCAAACTCAGCCCTTAAAATGCTCCGAGAAGATGTTATTAGCTTCAGGAAGCCAAGGGATAGCTCAGCCACTTAATCAAAATAGATTCTTCCTTTCAATCTTGTTCTAGTTCGGTTCCAGATGGATTCTAGGCAAGAGAACCACCAGATAGTGTCTAAGATGATTCTATTCTGAAAAGGCAGTGAGTTGTGGAGTTTGAACCTTTAGCTCTAGAATTTTCAAGCTATTTCTCTCATCATCTAAACCCAGAGAGTGAGCTCAGATTCCGCCTTTCCCCCAAATACTCTGGGCAGATAGACTAATTCTGGATGAAAGGGTTTGTCCCCATTTTCAGGGGATATATACAACCCAACTAATTCTGTAGATAAAAAGAACCACCTACCTCCCAGAACTCAACTTCACACTGGCCTCTCACTAGAGATAAAGCCAAGATTATTTGAAGGGAAAAATGCTTCTGACAGTGAGTGAAAAGCAGGTAGGAATGCAAGAAGCTCCAAGCAGAACTATGAAGAAGGACCTATTTTCAGACCCTCGCACCCTTCCAAATATCCTACCTTTCTCTACCATCCACAGTTCGCTGAACTTGCTCTCTTCTTTCTCCAGTGCAAGTTTCAAAGTTTTGGGCCAGTTCTCCTTGTCTGATCTGAGAAGGCATTCAATCATTTTCTCTGCACCTGCCATCAGCCCCTTGTTGGAACTTATCTAAGGAAGACAATTGTAGTGGACTGATCAAGTGTTTCACAAGTTTTCATTTTATGAGTTTTTACTGAAGAAACGTCAATTCAAATACTATCAAATTTAAAATCATCGTATACTCTGGTTCACTAGGCCTCTTTCACGACCGTTCTTGCCCCTGTGCAACTTGATCTTTTAAGATACACTCCCCTTTATCCTTGTCCTCTTACACATGGTATCACCATGTCAAGCCATGTGTTCTTACTTCCTCTGAGATGTTATTATATTAACATCAGCTATATCAGGAAAACAAACTACTTTACACCTATTCAAAATATGGGTATACTGGCATAGGCATATTTGGAAAGATATAACAAAATATTAACAAATAGTTTTTTCTGGATAGTGAGACTTACATGGTTATTATTATTAATCATGATAATTAAAATTCATTGAGCAATTACTATTATGTGCCAGAGATATGTAAGCACTTTACCTATATCATCTCATTCAAAGCCTATAAAAATACCTTACTAATAAGGTACCATTATTATTGCCATTTTATACAGGAAACAAAGACTTAGAGAAACTAAATGTGCCCAAGATCACACCACTAGTAAGTGGCTGAGCTTGGATTAACAAAATTGATTTGTGTCCAGAGACTGAATACTTGACCACTGGAGTCCATAACCTTTTTTCTTTTTATTTGCTAAACTGTTTGATTTTATTTAAATATGTATAAAACATTATTCACAAAATAAAGTAATTTTAACTGAAAATCGGGCAAACCTGAAAAAAATCTGTGACACAAATTGATTACTAGATCACAAATAAAAGTATCCTTCTAGGTAATTATACCTTAGATTTGAGGACTTTAGTAGATTTTAATGATATTGTTCAGTTCTAAAATAACATAGAAAACAGAAGACATTCCTCATGGTCAAATTTTTCCCCCAAATTCAATATTTAATATTAATTAAAATACCTGAATAATTTCTTCACATTCCTGACTAATTAAACATCCAGATATTTCAGGAAGGATATCTTTTGGATTGATTGTGGTTTTAAATTCTGGTTGTAAACGCTTTAAAAGTAATCTATACTCCTCCAATTTTTCAATTTTTTGGAAATCCCAACTTTCAATGGCTTCATAAAGTCCAGAATAACCTGAAAAGTAGGGAAAAAATGGGGCTGTTAGGATACCAACTAAAAAAATATGTTGAGATTAAGATTTAGAAATCACGTTTGAGTGTATTGTGAGAAAACTGAAAACAACTGTAAATC
This sequence comes from Budorcas taxicolor, assembly GCF_023091745.1. NCBI lineage: Eukaryota > Metazoa > Chordata > Mammalia > Artiodactyla > Bovidae > Budorcas > Budorcas taxicolor. The sequence goes on along the minus strand of NC_068917.1, from coordinate 14,568,099 downwards.
ACTTCCATTATTTATGATCTTTCAAAAAGAAAATTCAATATTCATTTAGGCACCCCGCGTTTACGGTGGAGCTAGTGGCAAGAACCTGTCTGCCAATGAAGGAGATGTGAGAGAGTCGGGTTCAATCCCTGGGTCAGAAAGATCCCCTGGAGAAGAGAATGGCCACCCACTCCAGTATTCTTGCCTGGAAAATCCCATGGACAGAGGAGCCTGACGGGCTACAGTCCATGGGTCACAAAGAGTTAGACACGACTGAGTGACTGACACTTTCACTGAGAATAAATTTGAGGTCTTATATTTGGTCTCAGTAAGACCTCTTCCTTCCAAGGTATCCCATGGATTTCACCTACAATCTCTGATTTGCCTGTCTTTCAATTGAGTCAAACCATCATGCTAAGTATCTTCTCAGTGCAAAGTAGTAAAAAAGGGCAAAAAGAAATATAAATGTTAATTCCTGACCCTCAGGGCCTTACTGCCTACATTATTCCAAGGAAAGAATAGTAAGCACAATGGGAAATTTGAGTGAAAAAATTATTTCCAACTAGAATTATCCAGGAATGCTTGGCTCTAAGTTTCTCTTCAGAGAACCACCAGGCTAGTCTATCAGGCCCACACTCTTTTCACTGGACTATAAAGACCATATTAGCACATATGAAGCTATTACCCAGCTTAACACCTGGAATATTCCAGTATCTTAGTGGGTATGTGTCTCCTCTCTCTCACTCTTCTATCTTCCTGCAAAGATAGCACTAGCCTGTATTTGATTTATCACTCTTGATTTCTTAGAATTAAAGAATACATGTCCTAGTTTAAGCTTGTTTGAAATGTTTTTATTCTTCACTAAATGCAATTTTCTCTGACTTTTTAGAAAGTTTAATATTACATTTCTAAGTCTCACCTGTGCTGTCATCTGTAGCTATGTTCATACATCTCCATTGCAGGATAATCGACTCTTGTGTGAATATCACAAAATGTATTTATCCATTCTCTTTCTGAAGGATACTGGTGTTGCTTCTAGTTTTGTTTCTTTGCCTGCTTGTTTTTGGCATTACCAACTGATTATAGTATGAACATTCTTTGTATGTACATTCTGGATACATGTGTTAAGAATTTCTCTGGGCATATACTTAACAGTGAAACTGCTGGATAGAAGGAGAGTTGTAACTATACGAACTGATGCTGATTGTTTTTCAAAACAGTTGTAGCAGTTACACTCCTTAAGGACTGTCATCCTTAAGATTTCCCATTATTAAAAATCCTCTTTGAGCCTTCCCACATGCTGCGATTCATGGGGTCGCAAAGAGTTGGACACGACTGAGCGACTGAACTGAACTGTTGGACTTCCTAGATTTTGCTATTATGTTCCTAATTTACAACTTCCTAATTGCTAACTGGGCTGAGAATCTTTTCTCAAGTTTATTAACCTTTCATGCTTCCTATTCTTTGAAGACTCACTTCACATCTTTTGCCTTGTAAATATTTTCTTTCTTTTTAAATTGATTTTAAGCCTTTTAAATATATCATGGATACTAATTCTTTGGTGATAATGTAGTTTGAAAATATCCTCCCCCAGTTTGTCACTTGTTTTTTCACTTTCTATATAGTGTTTTTTTGATAGACATATACTCTTAATTTTAATATCCTCAAATTTATCAATCTAGGTTAATGTTTTAATGTCTTATCTCATAAATCTTGTCATATCCTAAGGTCAGAAAAATGTTCTTCTATATACTGGTCTAAAATAGTTGACCTTTTGCTATTATGAATTAAGTCTTGAATTCTTTTGACTTATTGTGTGTGTGCAAGTATATGTATGTACATGGAATGAGGTAAGGAAGACAAGTTTATTTGTATCCACATGGATATGAAAGCTAGGGTTTGCCTGGTTTATCCCATTTTCAATGGCCTACTGCAGTGTATCAAAAAGTCCCTCCTTTCTGAATAATCCTCTTTTCCCAGTGATCTCCAGTACATCAGAGTTCCATAAATATATGAGTCTGATTGAAGGCTCTCCACTCTATCTCATCGGTCACTTGTTCAATACCAGGACCAGCATCACACTGTATCAATGCCTATGACTTTCAATAGATCTTAATATCTAAAAAAGGAACCCCCAACCTACTGAACTCTTCTTTAGAAGTGTACTGACTATGCTTGGGTCATAATTCTTCCACATACAGTTTAGAATCTGCTTGTCAAGTTCATAAAGAAGCATGCAGGATTTTTATTTAGAATTGTATTGAATGTATAGCTCAGTGTAGGGAGAACTGACACTTCTATGGTCTTCCTCTCCACGTGCCTAGGTATATATCTCCACCTAGCTAGGACTTTTTTTTTTTTTTTTTTCGGTTTTGCCATACAGCTTGCAGGATCTCAGTTCCCCAACCAGGGATTGAATCCAGGCCATGGCAGTGAAAGAACAGAGTTCTAACCATTCGACCACCAAGGAATTCCCTAGAATTTCTTTATATTTTTTCAAAACCCTTTTGTCATTTTCTCTATTCAGACTCCACACATCTTTGGCTAGATTTATTGCTAAATATAACTTTGTTACTATTAGAAATGGTATTTCATTTTGGATTACACTTGCCATTTTTCCCAGTGGGTGGAAATACAACTAATTTTTGTATACTGATCTTGTATCCAATAAACATGCTAAACTGTTCCATTAGTTGTAATAACCTCTCTGTAGATTCCTTTGGAAATTTCAAGTAGGCAGTTATAGCATCTGCCTGAAAATGGTCTTTACGTTGCCTCAGATTAAGAGACATAAACTAAACGTGGATACTTATAAATTAATAGAATTTCAACTTTACAGAATCTTTAAACAGTCAAGTAATAACTCTGATTTGTGAGTAAAAAGAATGAACTAACCTGCTTGGTGAAGGGCATCCAAAAAGCCACGGAACCAGCCTTCCTCCTGGAGCTCCAATAGGACCTGGAGGAAAAGTGAGGCAGCCTCCATGGGCCCCTTGTTGTTTCTCTCGGCCTGAATATGCTGCACCACATCTACAAACAGAGGCAAGAGGGACTCATCAAACTTCAGAACCGCTAATCACTGGAGGTAAAGCCACTGATCATTGGAAGCGTTGTCAGATCTTCTCAAACGGGGCTGGGGAGTCACAGCAATGGAAGGACCTGCAGGAAAGAGCAAGTTCGCCGTCTTGGTCAATCACCCCTACCCCCAGCCTCTCTGGAAACTTCTCCTAGTCTGTTGTGGAAGTCTGGACACATGCTGGAGGGCAGTCCGTAAGAAAAGGAGTCTCTTAAAGATGCCTGCAAGTGCATAAGTCTCCTCATAACAAGTGAGAAGTCATGGTTGCACCAGGTTAGGTAGAAAACCCATGGCTTCTTCTAACATTTGAAAGTTTCTTGTTCAAAAGTCTGAATTAATCGCAGGACTAAAAGGGTGTGAGGATAGGACCACTCCTGTCATCACTGACAATTATAGTGGACACAGCAACCAGCCAATTTGGAGAACCCAGCAGTGGCTACAGGACTGGAAAAGGTCAGTTTTCATTCCAATCCCTAAGAAAGGCAATGCCAAAGAATGCTCAAACTACCACAAAATGGCACTCATATCACATGCTAGTAAAGTAATACTCAAAATTCTCCAAGCCAGGCTTCAGCAATACGTGAACCCTGAACTTCCAGATGTTCAAGCTGGATTTAGAAAAGGAAGAGGAACCAGAGATCAAACTGCCAACACCCATTGGATCACAGAAAAAAAGCAAGGAAAGTTCCAGAAAAACATCTACTTCTGCTTTATTGACTATGCCAAAGCTTCTGACTGTGTGGATCACAACAAACTGTGGAAAATTCTTCAAGAGATGGGAATACCAGGCCACTTTATCTGCCTCTTGAGAAATCTATATGCAGGTCAGGAAGCAACAGTTAGAACTGGACATGGAACAACAGACTGGTTCCAAATCGGGAAAGGAGCATGTGAAGGCTGTATATTGTCACCCTGCTTCTTTAACTTATATGCAGAGTACATCATGAGAAACGCTGGGCTGGAAGAAGCACAAGCTGGAATCAAGATTGCCGGGAGAAATATCAATAACCTCAGATATGCAGATGACACCACACTTATGGCAGAAAGTGAAGAGGAACGAAAAGCCTCTTGATGAAAGTGAAAGAGGAGAGTGAAAAAGTTGGCTTAAAGCTCAACATCCAGAAAACGAAGATCATGGCATCTGGTCCCATCACCTCATGGGAAATAGATGGGAAAACAGTGACATACTTTATTTTTGGGGGCTCCAAAATCACCACAGATGGTGATTGCAACTGTGAAATTAAAAGACACTTGCTTCTTGGAAGAAAAGTTATGACCAACCTAGACAGCATAGTAAAAAGCAGAGACATTACTTTGCCAAAAAGGTTCATCTAGACAAAGCTATGGTTTTTCCAGTAGTCACGTATGAATGTGCAAGTTGGACTATAAGAAAGCTGAGCACCAAAGAATTCGTGCTTTTGAACTGTGGTGTTGGAGAAGACTCTTGAGAGTCCCTTGGACTACAAGGAGATCCAAACAGTCAATCATAAAGGAAATCATTGGAAGGACTGATGCTGAAGCTGAAACTCCAATACTCTGGCCACCTGATTTGAAGAACTGACTCATTTGAAAAAACCCTGATTCTGGGAAAGATTAAAGGCAGGAGGAGAAGGGGATGACAGAGGATGAGATGGTTGGATGGCATCACCGACGCGATGGACATGAGTTTGAGTAAGCTCCAGGAGTTGGTGTTGTACAGGGTGGCCTGGCATGCTGCAGTCCATGGGGCTGCAAACAGTCAGACACGACTGAGTGACTGAACTGAACTGAACAGCAATCAGAGTTAGAATAAACAGAGGTCCTTTTATGGTCCTATTTCCAGGCTTTTGTTAAGACATGTAAAAAAAATTAGTAGACAGAAATCACAATAGAGTCAGGAGACCAGAAGGGGGCGCTCTCATGCCCTGTGCCCATACTGCTACTGCTAAGTCGCTTCAGTCGTGTCCGACTCTGTGCGACCCCATAGACAGCAGCCCACCAGGCTCCCCTGTCCCTGGGATTCTCCAGGCAAGAACACTGGAGTGGGTTGCCATTTCCTTCTCCAATGCATCTGTGCCCATAGCAGAGCCCAAGAGTAAGAAGTCAGACTTCTTTCCTGGCAAGGAGTGAGCCAAGGAAAAGCCAATGACTGTTTACTACAGCCCCTCCCAGGCTCCTTTTCTTCTCTATAAAAGTGTTCTTCCTTTGCCCTGCAGGGACCTGTATGGGGCTGCCACAATTGCAGATCCCAGATTGCAGTTCTCTGCTGATCCTGAAAAAGTCTGTCTTTGCTGGAGAAATATCTGGCAGTCTATTTATTTCAGGTCAACAGATGGTAGGAAATATGGTAGAAAAGAAAAAGCAAAAGGAGCTAAAGAAAACACAGTGAGGCCAGGTAACAGACAACTATCCACCAACCAGCTGGTGGTCTTACTGATTTTGCACAGTAACTCCACGTCTGGGCGGATAACCAAAGTTACCTTCGTATGACCTGACATTTGATAATTTTCCCCACTGTCGAAGCAAAGCGAAGTCAGTTGCTCAGTCATGTCCGACTCTGTGACCCCATGGACTGTAGCCTACCACGCTCCTCCATCCATGGGATTTTGCAGGCAAGAGCGCTGGAGTGGGTTGCCATTGCCTTCTCCAGAGGATCTTCCCAACCCAGGGACTGAACCCAGGTCTCCCGCATTAAGCAGATGCTCTACCGTCTGAGCCACCAGGGAAGTCCTATTGCCAGTGGGATGTCAATTCTAACGGAGTGATTCCAATTGTCGGGCAGGTTCACCTCTGTATTCTCAGAGTTTAGAAGACCTAGTACTCAATGCACACTTAACAAAGGTATGCTGAATGAATGCAAGAAGACAGGAAGGAACGCCTCCCTTTTCTGCCAAGGTCTCTGCAACAATAAAACAAACCCTTTTAAAGTATAAAATTCAATGGCTTTTATAGCTGTAAATCCATCACCACTATATAATTTTACTGCCTTTTCTTTACTGTAGAAAGAAATCTTATACCCATGAGCAGTCATTCCCCATTTCCCCCATGGTAACTATGGATTTGCCTATTTTGGACATTTCATATGAACGGGATCATAGAGTAGGTGGTCCTCATGGCTGGGTTCTTTCACTTAGCATAATGTTTTCAAGTTCATCCATATTGTAATCATGTATCATATTTAATCCTTTTCCTTGCTGAATAATATTCCATTGTATGGATGCACCAGTTTTGTCTATCTATTCATCAGTTAATGGGTATTTAGGTTTCTACATTTTGTCTTTTATGAACAGTAATGTTATAAGCATTCATGTACAAGATTTTTTGTGGATATAAATATTCATTTCTCTTAAGTACATATACAGCTAGGCACAAGATTGCTGGGTCTTAAGGTCACATTCTGAAGCCTGGGGTTAGGATTTAACCAAAAGAGCTGAGAAAACAAGGCGGGGGAGGTACAGAGAATTTAATCAGTGTAACAGAAACAGAAAAAGTGGGTGGAAAAGCAGAGTTTATGTGATGATACAAAGGAATGAACAGGAAAGATGTCAACCAACTATATGCAAACAGCTGCCTATGGGGCTGGACTGGAGAACTCTACGGTATTGTTAACATTCAAAAATAAGATAATATTATACAGAGTAATTTTAAGCTTGCTTTTAAAAAATTATTTATTTCTGGCCGCACTGGGTCCTCTCTGCCACGTGGGCGGCTCTCTAGCTGCAGAGAGATGAGGCTACTGTCTAGCTGTGCGGAGGCTTCTTATTGCAGCGGCTTCTTTTGCTGTGGAGCGCACTCCAGGCGTGCAGGCCTCAGCAGGTGCGGCAGATGGCTCAGGAGTTGCGGCTCTCGGGGTCTCGGGAACAGGCTCAATAGTTGCGGAGCACGGGCTTCGTTGCTCCGCCGCACGTGGGGTCTTCCCGGATCAGGGATTGAATCCATGTCCCCTGCACTGGCAGGCAATTCTTTACCACTGAGCCACTCAAGCTCACTTTTTAAACTTACCTTGTGGGTTTTTTTTTCTTCTACGAGGAGTTTATTGTCTTTTTTTTTTTTAAGGTTTATTCAGGGAGACACATACTCCACAGAAACTTTTGATATTTTTATTGTGCTGTATTATAACTATAAATTAAAGTTAATATATATTAAAAAACAATCCCACCTGTGCACTCCCATAAGCATACTATGGTTTTCCATCAATGCACTCACCACACTTTATTATGTTCAGTTACCTGACTTCACACATGCACTCTAATCTCAGGGCAGAACCATTCCTATCGATCCTTCATTTCCTGAAAGGATGCTTCCTATTAACTAATATGTGTAGGCAATGGCACCCCACTCCAGTACTCTTGCCTGGAAAATCCCATGGATGAAGGAGCCTGGTAGGCTGCAGTCCATGGGGTCGCCAAGAGTCGGACACGACTGAGTGACTTCACTTTCACTTTCATGCATTGGAGAAGGAAATGGCAACCCACTCCAGTGTTCTTGCCTGGAGAATCCCGGGGACGGGGGAGCCTGGTGGGCTGCTGTCTATGGGGTCGCACAGAGTTGGACACGACTGAAGTGACTTAGCAGCAGCCGTAGTAGTATGTTTTAATGCTAGCCAGTGCTAGCCTAATGCCTGACATAGCTTAACTGCTGAGTTGCTGGTTATTAAGTCAATACACAGTACATGAAAGAATGAGATTCACATCATTGTTAGTGTTCCACTCTTTGGAGGATTTCTAGAAGAGACAGATGTCTTGCACCACTTACATTCTTCAAGGGCCCCAACTACTCTGCGGTCAGTAGGATGTTATTTTGTTACTTCTCTCTGAGCACAGCTACTAAGGGGGAATGCTTTGTGTTGGTGGCATTCTTTCACTCCTCACTCCACAGCCTGTGCTTTGGATGTGCATAGCAATTAGCACTCAAATTACCTGTCTGTTTTAATACAGTTTCAGAAAACTGCCTCACATCAGGAAAGTTATGTAGGCGTTTGGAGCAGACTCCCTCTTTCACCTCAACTCTTTCCGGGCAGCCCCTCCCTTCTCTTCTCCCCAAGGCTCTGCTCACCTCTGGCACAAAGTACCTCAATACAAATCTGTAAAATGGCCATTATCCATCATCACGGGACTCATATGCTATGGGGAAACACCTGAATTGAAGCCTAAAGCCATTCCCTCCAGTGAATCTTGCTCCTCTCATAATTTGAAAAGATACATGCACCTCAGTATTTATTACAGCACTACTTACAGGAGCCAAGACATGGAAGCAACCTAGATGTCCAATGGCAGAGGAATGGATAAAAAAGATATGGTACATATATGCAATGGAATATTAGCCATAAAAAGGAATGGCATAACGCCATTTGCAGCAACATGGATGTACCTAGAGATTATCATACTAAGTGAACTCAGAGAAAGACAAATATCATACCATATCACTTATATGTGGAATCTTAAAAATGATACTGATGAACTTATTTACAAAACAGAAACAGACTCACAGACTACGAAAACAAACTAACGGTTACCAAAGGGGAAAGGTGGGGGAGAGAGATAAATTAAGAGTCTCGGATAAACATACACACACTGCTGCTGCTGCTGCTGCTAAATCGCTTCAGTTGTGTCCAACCCTGTGCGACCCCATAGACGGCAGCCCACCAGGCTCCCCCGTCCCTGGGATTCTCCAGGCAAGAACACTGGAGTGGGCACACTACTATATACAAAACAGGTAATCTATGGAGCGCCACCTTGTAGCACCTAGAACTCTGCTCAATATTCTGTGATAATCTATATGAGAAAAGAATCTGAAAAAGAATGGTATAGGTATAACTGAATCACTTTGCTGTACATGAAACTAATGCAACATTGTAAATCAACTATACCCAATATAAAATAAAAATCAAATTTATAAAAGTTTCCAGTCATTTGCTGATAAGATCCAGATCTGGCAAAGTGAGTCTCAACTTCTCCCGGAGTACAGCACTTTCTTACCATTTGTGTACTTCGGTCCTCGCCTGTCTCCACCAACCCCTTGGACTTTAAAGTATTTTAAGGAAGGCTTGTATCTTATTCTGAATCTCTGATGTCAGCGCAAAGACCAACACAGTAGACGGACACAACTATTAGCACAAATAAATGAAACGGACAGCGACATGCTTCCCCAGCTTTAAGTCTAAACAAATGTGCAGCTCTAAGCAAGTCATTTCACTTCGCTGGGACTCAGTTTCCCCATGTGGGCTTCCAAGGGCTTCTCAAACTCTTTACAATCCCCAGTCTAAAATATTGCGATCTCGCCACAAACCCGGCGTTAACTGTGTTGACTGAAAGACCGGGATGGGGGTTGAGGGGTGGAATAAGAAAGAAATCCTGAACTGTTTTCTTGCACCAAGAGGCAGGCGGCAACCACTCACCGTCCCTAAACCAGGGGGTCATGTAGCTCAGGATGTAGGTAGGGTCCAGGATCTTGCTGACATAGCCGCGGAAGGCGTGCAAATTCCGCCGCTGCTCGGCCGTCATGCCGGCGACTCTGCTCCCCGCGACCCCCTGCCTCGCCTGCGCTCTGCTCGGCGCCGCTGCGCTCGGCTCCGCTCCGCGAAAACACAGCTGTGGGGCGCGAGAAATTTGCCGAGGTGAGCACTCCTCGCGGAGGCGGAGCTGTAGGGGAAGCCGGGCTGCGGGGGGAAAATCGAAACTGAAACTAGGGGCGGGGGCCCCCCAGGCTCCGTGATCAACCGCGGGTCCCCCGCGCGGTTTCGGTTTCGTTTCCTCGCCAGCTCGCGGATCCCGAGGGACCCAAGGGGACCCCTGCGAGCTACTCTTTGGTGTTGACTTCATCTTACTTTCTGTTTTGCTTTTAGGGCCCTAAAGTTGAGATACGATAAAATGCGTAGATGTTAACTTATAATTCTATGAGTTCGGGGAGATGTATGCGGGTGTAACCACTTTGCCCAGGTTGTCTGGGTCCTGTGGTCTAGTGTCTTAACTTTACAGGACCCTGTCACCTGTTCTCCAAAGTGGCCACCCCGTGGTGCCTGCCCCACCTGGAGTGTGAGAGAGCTGCAGGGGATGCAAGCCCAGGAAATACGCGCGCTGGTCAGTTTGTCGCTCTCTTGTTTGGTTTGGTTGGGGCTTTTGCCTGGTATGAAATAGTGCGCTGTTGTCAAATATATGTAGTCCAAATACCCTGTCCCAGTCTGTGACTTACATCATTCTCTTTAAGGTGCCTTTTGAGCATAAATTTATTTTGGTGAAACCTAATTTACCAGTTTTTTCGTTGTTTACTGCCTTTTGTGTCCTCTTTGGTGAATCTTTGCCTACTATAGATATTCTGTGTTTTCTTTTAGGGTCTTTGTGTTTTCAGCTTTTATCTTTAGGTTATGGGCATCTCGAATTAATTTTGTTGTGGGAGGAGGTAGAGGTCAAGCGTTCGCTTTTTCCATACTTGTTTCACACAAACTATTTCCTTGAAAACTTTTCCCTTTGAATAGGCTTGGCACCTTTGTCAAAAAATCAACTGACTGTGCACTATTCCTAACTTTATTCTGTTCCACTTATCTATTTATTGATACTGCTTTCTGGCTCTTTGTAAAGACTATATTGGGACTTACCTGGTGGTCCAGTGGCTAAAACTCTTGCTCCCAGTGCAGATGGCCTTGGTGTGATCCCTTGTGGGGAACTAGATCCCACATGCTGCAACTAAAGATCCTGCGTGCTGCAACTGAGGCCTGATACAGCCAAATAAATTTAAACATATGAAAGAAAAAAAAGTACATTGACTGTTCTGGGATCTTTGGATTTTGATATGAAATTTTCTTGCCTGGAGAATCTCATGGACAGAGGAGCCTCACGGGCTGCAATCCTTAGGGTCACAAAGAGTCAGACACCTGTGAGTGACTTTCACTTTCATGAAATATTGTTTGCCAACTCCTATTTTTAAAATAGCATATTGGGATTTTGATCAGAACTACATCAAACCTACAGATGAACTTGAGGAGAAATGACATTTTTAACAATATTGAGCCTTCAAATCCATGAACGTAAGTTTTCATTTATCTGGGTCTTTAATTGCCCTCAGCATTATTTTATAGTTTTACAAGTACAGATCTTCTACATATCTATTAAATTTATTCTTAACTATTTTACATTCTTTGAGGCTTCTGTAAATTGAATTGTTTCTGAAGTGTCATTTTCAAACTTTTTGTTGTTGGTATATAGAATTTACTAATTTGACTTGTATTATGCAATTCACTAATTCACTTATTAGCTCTAGAGAGTTACTGTTCCGTAGAGTTCTTAAAATTTTCTATGTAAACAGTATGCCATTTGGGAATACAGGGTTTTATTTCTTTTCCAATCTTTATGCCTTTTATTTTGCTTCTTTTCCATATGGCACCTCCTGTGGCTTCAAAAGAAAGCTGAATAAAACTAGTGAGTTGACACCCGTACCTTATTACTAATCTAAGCAGGGAAACAATCAATGTTCACTTTAACTACAAACTCTGTAACAGAGAAGAACAGACCTGACTCCATACTGAATCCATTCCTTTAGCTCTAACTCGTGTGGTCTGTTGCCTGTGCTTAGTCACACTGACTCTGTACCAAGGGCTCCTCAAACTCAAAAGAATGCTACCTTGAGCCTGAAATTTACAGGATAGTCCATTCTCAAGACTCCGATCTTTAGAGGTGTTAACACCTTTCCATTCACAGAGAGATAAAAATTTGAAAGCAGAGCATATTTGTCTTGTCAGAGGTTTGTAGGAACATCATGCCAGACCTAGGTCAACAGCAGTAAGAACAAAGGATTCCAATGCCAAGAAGTTTGCAACAACCAGCCACACCCCTTCCCCTTTTAATATAAAAGAAGTGAAGTGAAGTCGCTCAATTGTGTCCTACCAGGCTCCTCTGTCCATGGGATTTTCCAGGCAAGAGTACTGGAGCGGGTTGCCATTTCCTTCTCCAGGGGGTCTTCCTGACCCAGGGATCAAACCGGGGTCTCCTGCATTGTAGGCAGACGCTTTACCATCTGCACCACCAGGGAAGTCACAATATAAAAGGCGGCTCAGTTTTAACGTTTGAAAGATGGTTCCTTAGGACACTAGTCCACCATCTTCTTGGTCTGTTGGCTTTCCAAACAAAGTCATTATTCCCTGCCCCAGCAACTTGTCTCTGAATTTATTGGCCAGTCATACAGTGAGTGGTACAAGCTTGGACTCAGTAAACAGGTTGGCTATTGGTTTTTCCTAGATGCCCTTTATCAGATTGATGTTTTCTTGATTTCCACTTTGCTCAGAGTTATTTTTTTTAAAATCATGAATAGATGTCAAATTTCTCAGCTTTTTAATATCTGTTGAGGTGATCATATATTGAATTTCAAATATACTGAATTTCATTTATTGATTTTTTAATATTAAATCAACCTAGAACTCTCAGGATAAATCACATTTGATCATGAAGTAGCACCCTTTAAAAAATATATTTCTGGATTCAGTTTGCTAATAATTTGTATCTATGGTCATACATTTGTACCTATGGTCGTACATTTTCTTGTAATGTTAGAGTTATGCTGACCTTATAAAACAAAAGTTTGTGTAAGACAGGTATTGTTCCTTCCTTAAATATTTAACAGAATACACCAGTGAAGCCACTTGGGATTGGAGTTTTGTTTGAAGATTCTTTTATTATTATTATTTTTCATTGAAGGATAATTACTTTACAGAATTTTGTTGTTTTCTGTTAAACCTTAACACGAATCACCCATAGGTACACCATATATTCCCTCCCTTTTGAACCTCTCTCCCATCTCCCACCCCATCCCACCCCTCTAGATTGATACATGAAGATTCTTCATAACAGTTCGATTTCTTTACTGGATATAAGGCCATTCTAATTTTTTGTTGTTGTTGTTTAGTTGTTAAGTTGTGTCTGACTCTTTTGTGACCCCACGGACTGAAGTCCACCAGGCTCTTCTGTCTATGGGATTTTCCAGGCAAGAATACTATAGTGGATTGCCATTTTCTTCTCCAGGGGATCTTCCAGACCCAGGGATTGAACACTCATCTCCTGCATTGGCAGGCGGATTCTTTACCACTGAGCCACCTGGGAAGCCCTAATTTTTTACCTGACGTCAAATCAGTTTTGGTTAAGTTTGCTTATTAAGGAATTTGGCCATTTCCTCTAAATCGTTAAATTTGTTGGTATAAACCTATTCATGATATTCTTTATTATCTTTTTACCTTAAAAAAATCAGTCTTGTAGAATCTAAAATATGACACAAATGACTTATCCACAAAACAGATTCACAGACATAGAGAACAAAGACTTGTGGTTGCCAAGAAGGAGTGGGGTGGCGGAGAAATGAACTGAGAGTTTGGGGGTAGCAGATGCAAACTATTATATATATGATGAATAAACAAGGCCCTACTGTATAGCACTGGGAACTATATTGAGTATCCTGTAATAAATGATAATGGAAAGGAATGTAAAAAAGAACATATATATAACTGAATCACTTTGCTGTATAGCAGAAATTAACACATTGTGACTCAAATATACATCAATTAAAAATCAGTCTTGCCAGGAATTTACCAACTCTGTTTTTTCAAAAACCAACTTTGGCTTTGATAGCTTCATTGTTATTCTGTTTTCTGTTTCACTGATTTCTGCTCTAATCATTATTTTCTCCTACATCCACTGGGTTTAATTTGCTCTTCTTTTACTAGTTTGGTAAGTTAGAAGTTTAAATCACAATTTTATACATTTTTCTTTCCTAATAAAAGACATTTAAGCCTATAAATTTTCCTTTCCTCAGCTGAGAAGTTTTAAATCCCATCAGTTTGATAGATTTTGTTTTCAACATCATTCCATTTGAAAGTTTCTAATATCCCTGTGATTTCTTCTTTAACCTATGAGTCAACTAGAAGTATGCTGTTTATTTTCCAAATATTGGGAATTTCCCAAATAGCTTGATGTTACTGACTTCCGATTTTAAACTGCTGTGATCCAAAAGCATACGTTGTAGGATTTCAGTCTTTTGGAATTTATTGGAATTTGCTTTATCACCCAGCGTATAGACTATCTTGATACACCTTTCAGATATACTTAAGAAGAATGTGTATTCTATAGTTCTTGAGTATAAGATTTGATAAATTTCAATTATGTCAGCTTGGTTTATGAGTGTGGTTCGAGTCTCCTGTCTTTACTATTCATAGTTTTTACTTGCTGTATCAAGTACTGAGAGAGGGTGTTAAAATCTCCAGTTATGATTACTGGTTTGTCCATGTGTCCCTTTTGCTCTATCAGTTTTTACTTCATAAATTTTGTAGCTCTGTTATCAGATGTGTACACATTTAGGACTGTTGCTTTCCTGATAAATGGTGTCTTTATGAATCTTTTTGCCTGTATTGACTCTTGTTATATCAAGTCTACTTCGTGTGTTATACAGCTTTCTCATGCTTACCGTTTGCATGGTGTATCATTTCCATCCTATTATTTTCAACTTCTGTTAATTTGTAGAGTGTACCTTTAGTATACAGTTTATAGTTAGGTGTTCCTTTTTTATCCAGTCTGACAATCTCTGCCTTTTAATTGGAACACTAAATCTATTTATATTTAGTCATTTTATGGGTTTTAAACTGCAATTTTGCTGTTTGTTGCATCTGATTTTGTTAGCTATAAATTGTCTTCTTTTTAGTTTGTCCCTGTGTGTGTGTGTGTGTGTGTGTGTATGTATGAGCAACCATATATAGTGGTTGCTCTATTGATACAGTGTGCATCTTTAACTGATATCAGTCTACTTATAATTAATATTATACCACATCAAGTAAAAATATAAGATCCTTGCAAGCACCCATCCCAGCCCATCATTTTGCTGTTGTCCTAATTTTTACTTTTTATGCATTATAAACCACATAATACAATGCTATGAGCTTTATTGTAAAAAGTCAGTTGTCTTTTAAATAAAATAATTATTTTCTTTTCTATTTTCCCATTTACAATTTCTAGTGTTATTCATTCCCATTTGTAGATAACTTTTTTTTTTCCATCTGATGTCATTTCTTCTGGTTCCTCCAATATGTTGTTTAGGCTTCCAGTGAATTTATCATTTTTAATATTGTTTTGAAGAGTTCTAAGATTTCCACTGTTTTTTTCTTCTTTCAATTTCTCAGCTGAGAAACTCTATGTTCATCACTATAGCTGCCTTTTAAGTTCATGTATATATTTCTAATTTTATCTTTAGAGTCTGCTTAATTCCACCATGTGGATTATCTCACAGTATGTGGTTGGGTTTTTTCTTTCTTTTTACTTTTTTGGCTATGCTACACAGCATGCGGGATCTTAGTTCCTTGGCCATGGGTCAAACCCGCACACCTGCATTGGAAGCACTGAGTCTTAACAACTGGACCACAGGGAGGTGCCACACTATGGTTTTGTAACTTTTTTCTCTTGACTATGGATTCCCTCACACATTTAATAATCTTTTATTTTACCCTGGACATCACAGATATGCTGTACAATCTCTGGGTTCTGTCATTTTACTTTGGGAAGTGTTGCTTTCTGTCTAATATATTAACTTACCAGCTATTAATTTTGAAATTATAGAGGCCTTGTTTCACAGTTCTGGTGGGTTTCACATCTGTTAAAGGTTTGCCTTTATGCAAGGTGATTCCCTTATTTGGGATATAGTCTTTTCTGTTAAGGTGTGGCCCTGAGGGGTCTCAGTGAAAAGCTCTATATGTTTCCACTGCCTTTCCAAGTTGGTGAAACTCAGACTCCAAATTCTGCCTTCCCTTTCCAGCTATCTTGTGAAGCTTTTCCAGCCTTTCAGCTGTTGCTTACCTGGGCCCTTGCATTCTTCCCTTCATGGAAGGATTTGAGTGAACGTTATACACAAATTCTAGGGGTCCCTCTGTTTCCTTTCAGATATTTCCCCCTCAGTATCATCACTGTGGCAGCCCCAGGGTTCAGCTTCTAATTCAATGACTGCTTGCCATTGAATTCAGTGACTCTCTGCTTGTGTTCAAACTGACAGATGGACTAGTGGGAACCCTCAGAAGAAAAGTCAAATAAATGCAGTTCTCACGCAGTACAGCGCCTGTCATTCAGTATTCGCAGTTCTCACGAAGTACAGCGCCTGTCATTCAGTATTCTACTTCCCTCTAGTTCCTGCTTTTTCTTCAATGCCTCCAAGTACTTGTTCTTTATATTTTGTCCATTTTTATCAGTTTTCTCATACAAGCTATTCTGCCACTAATGGGGTTTAAATTTTTAACTGAGGAAGAAAAATCAGATCTAAAATTCCTTAAAAAAAGAAAGACATGCCTCCTTTTATGCTACAGAGCTTTGAATAACAATGAATTAATTAAACATCAACAATTACAGTGTAGAATCGGAAAGAACTGAAGTTGCATAAACAGAGTCATTTGAGAGGTCAGAGAAGAAGCGGAAGAAGGAAAGCATCACAGAACAATGAGAAGAAAGGATTCGGCAGAACTGCTAGCTCACCTGGGCATTAACTTTAACCAGCACATTTGCGCAGTACTGTGAAAAGAACTGGGTATGTGGGGATAATAAGTGGCAAAAGTTTCCCTCAGGTGGAAAAGCATAAATAAGAAATTGACCAATGTGAAGTAATGCAAAGAATGCAAGTAAAGTCATGAGTCAGAAAATAATGGACATTGGGAAAAAAGCTTTTAATACAATGGTAAGGGTGTATTTTTCTGAATAGGCCACATTTCATTCAGCTGGATCTTTAAGAATGAGAAGGAATCAACTGTTCATAAAAAGCTGGGGCAGTGGATTTCATGCAGGGGGATGGAAAACAGAAACAGGTCAACAAGAAAAAGTGAAAAACATTGGGAGCTGGAACTTCAAGAACAAGGGGTAAATAGTAGGCAATGCTGCTGAAGAGGCAAGCAGGGCCTTGTAATGCAGGGAATGAAGGGCAGTGGGAACACACAGCAAGGTTTTAAGCAAAACAACATAATCTGATAACATTCTTCCTGGTTCCTATGCAGAACTAGTAGTTCAGTTGGGAGGTGACTCATGTAAGATATATGAAGGCTTAGATAAGGACAGTGGCAGTGGAGAGGAGAAGAGATATATTTTAGAGACAGGATTGCGTCACTAGCTGCAGAAAAGAAGAGGGAAAAGAATCAAGCCTACAGTTCAGGTATCTGGTCTGAATGACTGAAAATGGTCGCACCGTGACTAAAATGGAGAAGGTGCGTTTAGACTTTATGACATTCTAGTGTGAGAGGCGGACAAGAAACTCGATGTCAGGTAAGAGCAGTGAGGAGAATACAGCACGATAGGGGAATAAAGAGCAAATGGGGGCTGCTTATGCTCTACAGATTGATCAGGGAAGACTCATATCAAGGGGGAACATGCCAACTGGGTGAAGAGCGTTCTACGCAAAAGGAAGAGAAACTACAAAGTCTGGAAGGCGGTAGTAAACTGAGTCTGCAGGAAAAAAAAGGTTAGCAGGGCTGTGGGAGTAGGATGGACTGGCGAAAGAGAGGTGGCCAAGGCAGTCAAATACGGCCTGACAGAAGACAGGGACGATTTTGATCCTGAGCACTCTAGGTAACTAATGCAGGATTTTGAGCGGGAGAACAGAAAACAAACTGCAAGGGGGGAGGTGGGAGCAGCGACCTGGTAAGAAGCTACAGCACTGGTCCCAGTGAGAGAGAGTGGACTCTTGAACTAGGGTCAAAGCAGTGGCAGTGCTGAAGTTGCTGGATGTGTAACCTTAAAACCCCCATGACAATTTGCTGATGGACTGGAGGAAGGATACGTGAGACAGGAGTCAAGGAGGACGCCCGTTGGTTTCCCCTGAGCAGCTGCATGAGTGGGGGTGCCATCTGCTAACATGGACGCTGGAAGAGAAGCGAGCTTGGAGGAGGAAATCATGAACAGGCTCGCTTGCTTGCTGACGAGGACAGCCCACAGGTGGTGCTTCTCAAACATCACTGTGCGCACGAATCATGCTGATAAAAGTACAGATCTAATGCAGTGTATCTGAGACTGCATTCCTAACAAGCTCCCGGGTGATGCTGATGGTGGTGGGCCACAGACCTCAGTCTGGACAGCAAAGTCAGAGATAAGGGAAAAGGAGGAGAACTGCAATATCAAAGTTGTTATTAAAGTGAACGGAAGTGAAACCCAGAACACACAGGGAGGGATGAGCCTCAACTAGTGGTTCTCAAACTAGTGTGTAGGCCGGTAGCAGAGGAACCACCTGGAGACTCATGAGAAAAACACATTTCTTGGCATCCCAGACCTTCTGAATCAGAAACTGTGTGGGTGGAGCCCAGCAATCTGTGTTTTCACAAACTCTCCCAGTGATTCTGATGTGTGTGAAAGTCTGAGAACAGAGGCCGAGAGAAAGAGAACTTCATTGTGCAAAGATGAGTGCTATCACAGGTTGATAGCAAAGATTACAAGTCACTTTTCTCAGTATTTACAACCTGTTATCAAGTAGCTGCCCACTCCAGTGTTCTTGCCTGGAGAATCCCAGGGACGGTGGAGCCTGGTGTGCTGCCGTCTACGGGGTCGCACAGAGTCGGACACGACTGAAGCGACTTAGCAGCAGCAGCAGCAGCAGGTAACTGCAGTTCCCCTCATCAACAGTAGAGTCACTTTTCCCTCCCCTGAGTCTGCGTGGAATTACGACTTTGAATGAGGAAATGACAGTGTGTCAATACTGAGTCAGGTTGCAAGCTTCTGCTTTCTCTCGGAGCCCTATGACCATGATATGAACAAGCTCATGCTAATGTGCTACAAGATAAATGACCACATGGAAAGTAATCCTAGCTGAGGCCAGCCTAGGTCAGCAGACCCACCAGTTAACTGGACACATGAGAAAGCCAGTTAAGACCAAGTAGGCAGGCAGTGTCTCTAATAATGTGCTAGAGGTTATCATTTTTGATACATTTTGATGATAATGTGCTAGAGGGTTTTTTTGTTTTCTGTTTTTTGTTTTGCCTGAGCTTAGCACTGACTAGTCTGCCCAATCAATATGGAGTGTGTGGAAGAGAAATGGAAGGTCTGAAGAGGAAAAGGTGGGAAATATCCATTGTATCAATGAGGAAGAGTAATAAGCTTGTCCACTAATGTGTATCATCTGGAAGTTCTTGGTTCATGTACTGTTGAGGCCTGGCTTGGAGAATTTTGAGCATTACTTTGCTAGTGTGTGAGATGAGTGCTACTGTGTGGTAGTTTGCACCTTCTTTGGCATTGCCTTTCTTTGGGAGGCAAGCTAGGCTTTCAAATTCTCCAAGCTAGGCACTAATAATATGTGAACCAAGAACTTTCAGATGTTCAAGCTGATTTTAGAAAAGGCAGAGGAACCGAGATCAAATTGCCGTCTGTTGATCATTGAAAAAGCAAGAGAGTTCCAGAAAAACATCTGCTTCATTGATTACACTAAAGCCTTTGACTGTGTGGATAACAACAAACTGTGGAAAATTCTTCAAGAGATGGGAATACCAAACCACCTGACCTGCCTCTTGAGAAATCTGTATGCAGGCCAAGAAGCAACAGTTAGAACCGGACAAGAAATGGACTGGTTCCAAATTGGGAAAGGAGTAAGTCAAGGCTGTATATTGTCACCTGCTTATATCAAGATTGCTGGGAGAAGTATCAATAAGCTCACATATGCAGATGACACCACCCTTATGGTAGAAAACAAAGAGGAACTAAAGAGCCTCTTAGTGAGAGTGAAAGAGGAGAGTGAAAACTCAACATTCAGAAAACTAAGATCATGGCATCTGGTCCCATCACTTCAGGGCAAAAAGATGGGGACACAATGGAAACAGTGACGGACTTTCTTTTCTTGGGTTCCAAAATCACTGCAGGTTGTGATTGCAGCCAGGAAATTAAAAGACACTTGCTCCTTGGAAGAAAATTTATGGCCAACCTAGACAGCATATTAAAAATCAGACATTACTTTGCCAGCGAAGGTCTGTCTAGTCAAAGCTATGGTTTTTCCAGTAGTCACGTATGGATGTGAGAGTTGGACTATAAAGAAAGCTGAGCACCAAAGAATTGATGCTTTCAAACTGTGATGCTGGAAAAGGCTCTTGAGAATCCCTTGGACTGCAAGGAGATCAAACCAGTCAATCCTAAAGGAAATCAGTCCTGAATATTCACTGGAAGGACTGATGCTGAAGCTGAAGCTCCAATACTTTGGCCACCTGATGCAAAGAGCTGACTCACTGGAAAAAGACCCTGATGCTAGGAAAGATTGAAGGTGGGAGGAGAATGAGACGACAGAGGATGAGATGGTTGGACGGCATCACCAACTCAATGGAAATGAGTTTCAGCAAGCTCCGGGAGTTGGTGATGGACAGGGAAGCCTGGCATGCCACAGTCCATGGAGTTGCAAAGTGTTGGACACGACTGAACAACTGAACTGAACTGAATGTGTATCATACGAAGTTTGGGCTGGTGACTGTTTTTATGTTAACAATCTATAGAGTTACTGATTTCCTTCAGGAACACTTAGCAGGATGTATGTAGGGACAAGTCTAGAGGTGGGTTCACCCAGATTGAGGTCTTGCTAGGTAACAGGTTAATAAACTATTACTTGCAGGACAAATCTAGCATGTGGCTTGGTTTTTACAGGCTGCAAGCTAAAAAATGCTATTACATTTTTAAAGCACTATAGGGAAAAACTATAGATCATACTATTAAAGACTATACGACAGAGACTACGTATGGCCCCTAAAGCTGAAAATATTTACTATTTGACCCTTTGCAGGAAACGACTGCCAACCCCTATATGATGTGAATGAGGACAGAAAGTTGGAGGGTATTGCAATGAACTGATTTAAGTATAATCCAGAAAATCATAGCTGTGTATGAAGGAAAGTGTAGCAAGGAAGGGTGACTTAGTAAGGTCAAAAGATGGTCACTCCTCTTCCTGAATTCTGTCTAAGTCATATTAGATATCCTCAGAGGCAGTCTAACCTGATCTACCCAGAGCAGCAGTTCCTGATACAATGATCACATGAAGGTACAGTGAGGTACTCAAGAACTTGAAAATAAAAGACACTTCTTGTGTTGCACCGTGTGTAGGACACTGTATGTATTTGGCACAGGAGATACCAGATAAAATTGGAAAAAAAGAAAGTATACGAAACTAGAGGAAACACTTCTTAGTCTCTTTGGAAAGCATCTCCTTTTATCAGCCTCCTTTAGGTTGTATTCTCCAATACTTCGGCCACATGATGCAAAGAACTGACTCATTTGAAAAGACGCTGGGAAAGATTGAAGGCGGGAGGAGAAGGGGCCTACAGAGGATGAGATGGTTGGATGGCATCACTGACTCAATGGACATGTTTGAGTAAACTCAGGGAGTTGGTGGACAGGGAGGCCTGGTGTGCTGCAGTCCATGGGGTCGCCAAGTCGAACATGACTGAGCGACTGGACTTTAGGTTGTATTCTCTAGATTTCTCACTGATGCCTTCTTCCCTTCTTGCTCTGCCTCCCCTCTCTGGGAGGTCTCATCCATCCCCACAGCCTCATTACTACTCTGATTACCAGTGACTCTTCAATCCTGTCTCTAGCCCCAATTGTTCTTCCAAGATATACACTCCTACTTCCAGCTACCCACTGGAAATCTTCATCTGCATAGGTAGCCTTTATTCCATGCTGTGCAAAGAATTTTTGTGGACATGCTTTCTACTTGTACTGGCCAACATGACAGCCACAAGCCTTGTGTGACTATTAAAGTGAAATTCAAAAGTCCTCTAGTTTTTTGACTTTTTATTTTTGGCTGCTCTGGGTCTTTGTTGCTGCTCCAGGGTCCTCAGGCGGGCCTTCTCTAGCTGCAGAGAGCACGGGCCACTCTCTAGCTGTGGTGCCCAGGCTTCCCACTGCGGTGGCTTCTCTTGTTGCAGAGTGCCAAACATGGGCTTTAGGTGCACGGGTTTCAACAGCTGCAGCATGCATGCTCAGTGGTTGTGGCACACAGGTTTAGTTGCCCCGTGGCATGTGTATCTTTCTGGACCAGGGATCGAATCTATGTCCCCTCCCTGCACTGGACGACCACCAGGGAAATCCAAAAGTCCCTCAGTTTTACTAACCACATTTCAAGTGGTCAACACCCACATGTAGCCAGTGGTGACTCTATTGGATAGCATAGCTCTAGGCAACTCAAACACCTCAAACTGAACTCCTTTTTCTCCCCCAACTATTGCTAATTCCTGTATTTCTTACCTTGAATATTGGCAGCATTCTCTCTCACATGAAAACAAAAAAAAACGGTCCTATCAGACTCTTCCCTATCCCTCACAGCCCAGCCCCATCGAAATGCTGCCCACATCTTGTCTGTTCTACCTCAGAAATCTATTGACTCCAGCCTCTCCCCTGGGTCACTACTGTCCCATAGGTCCTTTTGACTGAACTGCTGCAAAGAGCTTCTCAAACATTTTTTTGGCCACACCAAGAGACACTGACATTAGTGATGTCCGTGGAGATGGCAGCAGCCTTGATGGCTTCTTTGAAAAGAAGACATTACTGGCTGGTTCTCCAAATCAGAGGCATGAGGATCTTAGTTCCCTGACCAAAGATCGAACCACACTCCCAGCATTGGAAGCATGGAGTTCCAACCACTGGACCACCAGAGTCCTCCTCAGATGGTTTTTTGCTGAGACCTGCCCTACTCTACACCTTCTTCATTATATCTAGTTGTTTTTATAACAACCTGATTGTTCCATTCCCACCTTCTTTAAAATTCTTGTCTTCCCAACCCAGAGACTGAACCCAGGCCTGCCACATTGCAGGCGGATTCTTTACTGTCTGAGCCACCACGGAAGCCCGAAATTCTTGTCAGTACTGTCTTTTTCATCCTTATTGCCCCAGCACTTAGCATAATCTTGGACAAGTATACAGCATCTGATGAAGAAACGAATTTTGCAGATAGGAAAGCGGAGGCATAGCCTCCTGCCTAGGAGAGAACTGTTACCTATTTGAAGTACAGACAACCTTGCAGGGAAACAGAAGCCAGCCTACTCCAGGCAAATACTGGAGGCTTTAATTTTGTCCCATGTCCATATGAAAGCATACCACCTAGCGTTCTAGCAAACATCACAGCCACAGTTTCTACTGGGGTGAATTTGGACTCAGACCTTGGTCTAAGTTGAACTCTTTCTCACCTCCTGCTTTTCTCAGGTACAGATCCAATGGTACTTCTCATCCCCCAAGTAAAGTAGGAAAAAATTTACTAATTTCTGTGCCATTTTAACACTGAACATTACTTTTTAAAACAGCCATATACCACTTACTGTTTCCCAACACCTAAAAGATTCAGTTACTGACTGAAAATTCAAAATGAGGAAATTAATCACTTTCACTATTCACTTTCATGCATTGGAGAAGGAAATGGCATCCCACTCGTGTTCTTGCCTGGAAAATCGAGGGACGGGGGAGCCTGGTGGGCTGCCGTCTATGGGGTCGCACAGTTGGACACGACTGAAGTGACTCAGCAATCGTCACCCAAGCTTTGGTTACCTTTGGTGCGTGAGTCAGCTGCTGCAGCAGAAATGAGTGTAGTTTAAAGGACTAGACGTGATACCTGTGACACAACTACCATTTTCTTCTCCATCCTGTTATGTCCCAGCATCACCCAGAGTGTTCTTCCATGTAGACAATACTTAGCCTCACAGATCACTGTCCTCAAATCCAATCACCTTCACCTCCAGTCATGTTGGTTACTTTCAATCAAGGCTAGAATTAGGCATTCTCTAACACATTTTTCAGTCTTCTGAAAAAGGCGTACCCCCAGATATACGTACTTGAACCTCACTGGAAAACGAATCCCTTGACAATCACTGTTCCCTAACGGTCATTTCGTAACTTCACTTCCTTCCCTACTCAGCCCAGATGCCAGAATACACCGACTTAACTACATTTATCTCACTCAGCTCCCTAGCCCACCCTCTCTTTTGCTACTTTCAGCGATACTTTAACCATAGATAAATCCATCCATTTGTTCATGTGCTATGTAAATATGGAAGGCATACTCCATGTCCAACTTTAACTTCTGCTTCTATTTCCACACTGTTGAATGCTGCCAGAGCAAAATCGCAAGCTTCAGCGCCCCATAAACATCCCACTATCACCCTGAGGCCTCACCACTCACCAGCAATTCGTGGCTAACCCCTTCCCACCCCTTAAGCAGCATTTTCCACTCCGCTCCTCAAGCCCAATCCTGTTGACCACCTATCTTTCTCAGAGGATGGCACCACTTCCTGCTTCCTGGAGAGGCTTCAGATGATGAACCACTTCAGCACAGCCATCTACCCACCAATGTCTCTGTGCATTTTTACTTCCTTCTGCTGCCGCTACTAGTTCACGTACCTGCGTCCTGCAACCACCCCCTCTCCATTTTGCTTCGCCAGTTGTCCCTCCCCTTTCTCAACTTTCCCCATTCTAGAAGCATGTGTGCACGTGCCCACTTGTGTCTTGACTCTTTGCGACCCCACGGACTGTGACCTGCCAGGCTCCTCTGTCCATGGAATTTTCCAGGCAAGAATACTGGAGTGGGTTGCCATTTCCTTCTAGGAGCTCCTTCCCCAAAATCTTGTCTCCCACCCATTCAAAATTTTAAAAATTAAGCAACCTCTCCTTTGGTTTTATACCCTCACAAGCTTGCTTCTGAGCATGGAACCAAGAGTAGTTAACTGTGTACCTCAGACAAGACCCTCACTTTCAACAGGTCTAGCCTTATAAACTGTCTAGTGACTTCTACTTTACTGAAGAGAAAGTGGCTTTAATAGTCACGTTTCTTTTGTCATTTTTGCCCCCTTTTGGAAAATATCCAAGGCTGGTAACTAATATATTCTCACATGCAGGCAACCCTGAAGGCCTGGAGGCACTTTCGTTTTGAAATTACTTCATCCTTACATAAAAATTACTAAAAAAAAGTACAGCGAATTCCTGTATTTTACCCTCGTTCACCAATTTTTAAATTTTGCCACAATTTATTATTCCTCTCCAACTATGTATTTTTTCTGGACCATTTGAGGGTAGGTTACATAATGATTATGATTCAGATGCCCAAGTGGGTTTTCCTAAAGGCACCAATCACCAGACAGACCTATACAAATTCTGGTCTCTACATTATCAGAGTGATTAACCAGTCACCATTTCATTAGTACAAAGGTCTATTGAGCTTAGTGTTAGAAATGGATCCACGCTCTGAATACTGATGAAATCTGTTTTCTGTGAAGAACCCCTTCCCATTTCTCATCCCCTGACATCACTGGTAGGGACAATGGGTGGTGGTTTTCAGCACCCAAAAGCACCTTCTGAAAAAACTTTCCAAGTTCACAGACACGTTACTGGCTAGCTCAACTGTCTGCAGCCTATGCTAGAGGGGACTGAAATTATTCTCCATGATGGAAGAATAATTCCCAATAAGCAGAGGCCATCAAATGCCCTTGCATAAACCCTCGCCCGTTTGTACACACCACCCATTATTAGACTAGACGCGTTAGGAAAGCCCTTGGATTACCTTCCCCGAGAGCTAAGGCTGAATTTAACTATTTAGACTAAGCAGCAGTAAGTTTTCCTATTTATCAGAGGATCAGTACAAGCACAAATGCATTTCCTTTACACAAATAAGTCACAAAAACTAAAATCCTGAGGTAATAGAAAATGACTCGTTGACAATAGATTTGGATGAATAAGCTAAGTGAATGTAATGTCTGGTTGAAAGCTTATTATGTAGCTTCATGAAAGCAGGTCTCAGGCAATTTTTAAAATCTCCAGCACCTATACCTCCACCCAGTAAGGGTTTTAAGCATATCCTATGTGAAAGAGAAGGGATACAGCAGACACACAGTTGCCAAAGAACTTTCAGAATGGTGAGAGAGAAAATAAAGTCAGTCAGTCAGTCGTGTCTGACTCTGGGCAACCCCATGGACTATACAGTCCGTGGAATTCTCCAAGCCAGGATACTGGAATGGGTAGCCTTTCCCTTTTCCAGGGATTTTCCCAACCCAGCTATCAAACCCAGGTCTCCTGCACTGCAGGCGAATTCTTTACGAGCTGAGCCACAAGGGAAGTGGTGAGAAAGAGGACATTAGTAACCAACTGCAACCAGTGATGCATGCTCTAAAGGAATCCAGGGTTGTTAAAGAGCAAATGATTGACAGGAATGGAGTGGAAGGGCACACTAACACTAACCTAGTTTAGCTACAGAGTTTAGTTTCCAGTAGAAGAAAACTGCTATGCATGAAGGCTGTGAATTAGTGGGGAGCAGCATGCACACAGACCCAAAGCATGTCAGTGAGGCCAAGGCACAAATGAAGTGAGAGAAAAGCTGAAGATGGACTAGAGTCTCTAACAACGCAGATGTTTGTAATTCATATGATTGTGACTTTCGTTTCCTTTTAATAAATACCCTAAGAATAACAGGAAGCTACTGAAGGATTTTAAGTAGAATGAAATGATAAAAAATGTTTGTAAAGGTCTTTTGAAAGCTGTATCAAGAATAGATGGAGGCAACTAGTGGATGCAGGCAGACCCATTATGGTAGCACAAGTGAAGAGATCTGGGCTCTCTAGACTGGATGATGGTACAGACACATTAGAAACATTAGAAAAATATCTAGTAAACAGGATTTACTGATTGGATGAGAAGGCTGAAGGAGAAAAAAGAATCAAAGACTTGGAAATTTGGGGCTGGAACAGAATGATGTAATGGTGCCATGTATGAAGATGGCTTTCCACTAGTGCTTTGAGCTTTTTCATTAAAATACTATGCAAAAGCAGAATGTGCAATAAAACAGCACTTACATTTTTAAGCACTCTTACATACTTAAGAAAAATTAGTCATTTCATAATTTCAAAGTATATTTCTTGATTAACTATAATCATCCCACAACCTCTCAATGTCTGAACTTACCAAAACTGTCAATATCAACTTTAGATTTTCATCACTTTAAACCAGTTTCCTACTGCCCGTAGGCTAAGCACAGCCTACAAAGCTTGGTCCCATACTCTTGTCCCTTAACAAAACCTGCCTTAATTCCCGGAATATACCAGACTCCTTTTCACCCCTGGATTTCTGTACATCTCCTTTACTAACAACTCTGCTCCTGCTTAATAGCTACTTTTCTCAACCATCACTTCCACCTAAGATTAGGCCCCCACTGTATGCTCTTATAGGAAATTATACTTTCTCTCGAGGTAACTTACAGTCTGTAATGTTTATAAATATATATACATAAATATCCCATGAGGATAGGGAACATACCTGCTTTGTTCTGTCACCGAATCTCTAAAAACCTAAAACAGAACCTGCCACACAGCAGGCATTCTAATTTCTGTTGAACAATGAACGAACATGGCAGCCAGGCAAAGTGACACCTAAATTTAGACCTAATCCAAGTTCCACTGTTCACTGGCAATCAATCCTACATCAGTCAGTTCTGTTCAGTCACTCAGTCGTGTCCGACTCTTTGCGACCCCATGAATCACAGCACACCAGGCCTCCCGGTCCATCACCAACTCCCAGAGTTCACTCAGACTCGCGTCCATCGAGTCAGTGATGCCATCCACCCATCTCATCCTCGGTCGTCCCCTTCTTCTCCTGCCCCCAATCCCTCCCAGCATCAAAGTCTTTTCCAATGAGTCAACTCTTCGCATGAGGTGCCCAAAGTACATCAATCAGGCTACCAATATTGAGCAGTTTTTATCACCTCTGAAACAGAAGAACACAAACACAGCCCTCTTTTGTGTAAAAGAACTATTTAAGTAAAAGAAATCAGGCAAGGGTTTTGTTTTGTTTTTAGTAAGCTGTAACTGCATTTTGAAGACAGAAAACAAGATACTCTTCATAATCAAAGAACTAAAATAATCATTAAAACTGTTTGAGGTTAAATGCAGTTCACATTAAAACTGTGAAATTCAGTATTTATAACACAAGGATAGCCTTAACTATTTACAAGATTTTAGCTCCACTAAAATGATTTTTAAAATACTGCATAAAAAAAATTTATGGATTGTTTTGAAGTGTTACTGTTTTATTTTTTTCTTTTGTTGAATACACATTTGCTTTACTGGCAGTCCAGATAAACAAGTATATAAAGGAAATATTTAAATTTTTCTTTTGGCAGATGTCAAGATAAGCTGTGCAGATTAAAATGCCTCAATTTAACCTGAAGAAATGGTTTTGAATCATACAAATTTTTAAGAAGAAAAATAAAGACTGTCCAAAGGGATTCTTCTAGCTTATAACACATTTCCAGAATACTCTCAAAAAGAAATTCAAAAATACTCATTGGCTACTTTAAAAATATGGCAATACCATATGGCTTTACGAAATAACTTCTAAAATTTTTATTTTTTATTTAAAAAGGATCCCAAGTTTTAAATAAACTGCTAGCAATATCATTTTCTTCACTTAAAAGTGCATATCTCTGAGGGTGGAACATACCTACTTTTTGAACAAATAATGATTTTTA
This sequence comes from Budorcas taxicolor, assembly GCF_023091745.1. Classification (NCBI taxonomy): domain Eukaryota; kingdom Metazoa; phylum Chordata; class Mammalia; order Artiodactyla; family Bovidae; genus Budorcas; species Budorcas taxicolor. Next base: position 14,539,607 of record NC_068917.1, on the reverse strand, counting down.
CAAATTTTTTTTAACACCAAAAAAAAAAAAATCACAAAATATTTTTAAGAGGGAAAAGAGTTTTCACCAAGTGTCATCTCTAAACAGACTGCACTAGATGACACTGTTCTTTTTTCTCTTTTTATACCATCAGAATTCTCAAAGAGATGCTTTGGCAGTTTTAAGACACATCATGGTCTCTACCAAGAGACACTGACATTAACGATGATGTCCTTAATGGCTCAGTCTGAAAAGAGACATTACTGCGTTGGTTCTCCAAATCAGAGGCCAAGGTGCTCTCTTCTCTTACATCAAGAGTTTGTTCAATTGAAGCTGCCTGGGGTGATATATTATCCACAGTTTTATTGGCATTATTCAAGTTGTTATTAAGTATGGTAATATCACACTCCTTGCTCAGGACACCAAATTCATCTTCTATTGTAACTACATCTTTAGATTCAAAGGGAGCCAAAACTTCACTTTGGAGAGGGCCTTGAGGACCACGAGGGTCACATTCTATATCCTCCTTTACTTCACAGTCTTTATCACTGTCACTGTCAATGGTAATCACAACTGGGGAATGTGAAGCATTATCACCATGGTGTTTCTTATGCTTCCTCTTATGTTTCTTCTTTTTCTTTTTATGGTGTCTGGTTGTATCGGTAGCTTTCCCTTCATAAACTATCTCTACACTCAGGCTGCGGGTCCTCCTTTTTCTCCTCTTGTGCTTTGTCTCTCTGTCTGATGACCGGCTATCTGAAAAGCTATCACTCTCATTTTTGTAGCCTCCATCCAGTTTTGACGAAGATTTTGAATAATGACCTTCCTTTACTTTAGAAGCAAATTCATGAGATGGTTGAGCAACATCACTGGTCCCCTCCAAATGCCGTGTTTTGTATTTTCGTTTCCCACCAGGCTTTTCACTTCTCACCCGGTCAGGTCCTGTAGATGCAGTCTTTGACCTACTACTAGATAGGCTCCTTGATCTATGCCTTTCATAGTAGTAGTATTTCCTTTCACTGTGATTATTTTTCTTCCGAGCATTTGTTCTTTCAGAAAAGGACTGAATTCTAAGTTCTGGACTTGACGATTGTCTGGAATAGTGAGCTCTGGACAGAGTCCTCCTCCTGTAAGATGACTCGTAGCCATCCCTGTCCTTGTTCCTACTATAGTAAGTATACTCCCACTTGTATCTGCTGCCATAATTATTTCTCAAATAGTAACGATCTCGATTTCTGCTCCGTGATCTTCTTTTACCACGATCACTGCTACGAGACCTTGATCTGCTAGAACTTTCACTACTTAGAGACAGAGTTTGGCTTCTTCTTGACCAACTGCTATCTCTGGTTCTTGATCTCTTTTTGTCTCTTCTACCTCTAGGTCTACTACTCTCCCTGCTTCTGGATCGCTTGCCTTTCATTCTTTTCTTCCCATGATGCTTTCTACGGTTCTTCTGATCATGCCCACTCTTACTCTGGGAATGTGAATCTGAACTTCTAGATCTTCCCCTCTTTCTGTGTCTGCGGGTATATGGGGAATAAACTCTGTCTCCTCTGAGGGATGAGCTCAGGTCTCTGAGAGAGGACAATGATATAGATCGTTTCTCTTCCTTCTTTGAGTTGATTTTTGTACCAGAATCACAACGACCTTTACTTATTTGCTCATCCTTTCCAACGACAGAGCGTGGAGACGAACATCTGCTAACGTCACTATCACCAGAGCTGTAAGACTGCTCTTGTTCTTGTGTCTTCATGGTCTCCATTTTCTCATAAGAACCTAACTCCACCTCAGAATCAGAGGACAGTTCAACAAGTTCTGGGGTCCTCTCAGCTAGTGGTTTAACAAATCCAACAATGACACAGTTATCTGAAGAAGAATCACTGTCATTATTTAGGTCCTCATTGGTCTGTACTCCTTGTATCTGAGATGTAGCTCTTGCTGTTACAAGTTCTTCATCTGAACTGTCCGAAGTATTTAAAAGGGAAGACATGGCAGCATGCACCTGTTCTGAGCTTGAGTAAGAAGGTCCTGGAGTTTCATCATCCCATGGTGCTTGACTAACAGTGGCTACATTAACATCCAGCTCTTGGGTCTCAGCTTCATCTGGAGATATTGTTATGACTGAAGAATCAGAATGGCTACCTTCTTCATATGAAGGAGCAGGGCAATCATAATTAGCATGCTGATCGAAGGCGGCCATGTTAAATGGAGAGCGAGCGAAACTGATAAATTCATGTATAAAATGCTCAGTCCGATTAAGCAAAAATGGCCTCAAATCAGACACAAATGCCTGACTCTCCAAGTCGTAGCGAGTAACATTACTCATGATGATGTGCTGGACGATATTCACTAAAGATCCATGAGCTCCAAAGAGAACTGTCAGTTCACGTTTTAACCAGGGGACTAATCTGTGAAGGCAAGCTGGATTTCTACGGAAAAATTCAGCTGAAATGTCCCTGTAGCGACCACCATCTTCAATATTTCTAACTCGAGCACCAGCACGATAGAGAGTTCGCCTAAAATTAATGATATCCTGTTCTTGAATTTTCCGCAAAGATCTCTCATCTGTTGTAGCTGGCCTTATTGAAATCTGTCTCATAAATGGAGGAATTTCACCATCTCTAGGTCTTGCCGAAATGCTTAACCCTTCAAATAATACTCCACTGTCTGGTGGAGTTGTTGTTCTTCTATTCACGGTACTACTAGGTGAATAAACAGAAGCACTTCGTTCCCTTGTCATAGTTGTGCGATAGCGGAATCGTCGGACATCAGGAGTAGCAAAAGAGCCATTGTACGAAGGTCTTAGGACATATTCCTTGAAGTCATCTTCTGCCCTCACAGAATGAAAAATAGAATCAAAGGGCTGCTTACACAGTGGGCATTCAGCTTTGTTTTTTGACCACTCCTGAACACAGCGAAAACAGAACTTATGTAAACAGCGATCTAAGTAAGACACATTATCAAATCTATCCAAGCATATAGGACACTTAGAATCGGGAGATGCATCAGCTGGTACTGTCTGTTGCAATTTGCTAGTGCCAGCTTTAGGTGAAAAGTTGTCCATTTTAAATTCCTTAGCGGCTGATGCCATTATCTGTAAAAGGGAAAAAAATACATCAGTAACCTGATAAAAGTGAAATGACTAAATCTGAAAAAAATGCAAATGACTGAAACATACTTCAGTGAAAAGTAGTACATGTCTGTAACATAAAGAGACAGCGTAGCATAGTAATACAGTACTTAAAGCACAAGCTCTAAAGTCAGATTTCCTGGTTCATATCCTGGTTCCACACTACCAGTATGATTATAAACTAGTTATTATCCTTATGCTTCAATTTCATCTGATGAGCACTAATACTAGAACCTACCTCACAGGATTTGTGAAGATGTTTAAAAAAAGAAAAAGGTCTTAGAAAAAGTGCCTGGTACATAGTAAGCTCTCAAATATTCTATACTATGCTATTATTCCTTTTTAAAAGATAATTTGAGGAAAATTTGACATATACAAAAAAGTGCAAAAGAAAATACACCAAGCAGCCAAATATCCACCACTCAGATTTAGCAACTAACATTTTCTCATGGTTATTCCAGATTTTTTAAACCGTCCCTTTATGTGTCGCTCCCCCAAGCCCATCCTTCTCCAGAAAACAAAAACCAAAAATATCACAATTCTCAGTTATTTCTATGTATGGTTTTATATCTTTCATACATACACTCCAAACAATATGGACTACTTGTTTTGTTTGTGATATTATATATATACTTTTAAAAACAGCTTTAGTGAGAAAACCTGTATACCATAAAGTTCCCCTATTTGAAACAGTTCTGTGGATGATTCTTTCAAACTCAAAAGAGACCTGTTAGTGAAAATTATTAAATGAAATAACTGTAAAAGCATTCAAGGCCAGTCCCTGGTTTAGAGCAACTGCTAAGTAAATGTTAACTACTGTTACTATTGTTACTATATTCAGTTCATCACTGACTCCTTTCAGTATCCCTAAGAAGCTTTTCTTCACCTTTCTGTTTAATCTAGTCACTCACAAAGTATCTTGAAATCATGCTTTCAGCCTCCTCCCCTTATCTATTCTCACTAGAATCACTAGAATCTTAAAAATTCGTTGTTTTCTTGAAATTTACCAGTTTACATTGGCCCATAACTTACTAAATGAATTTTCAAGAACTGAAATCTAGTTGCATTACATCTGGGCCTTGTTCCCTGTTTAGTTGCTTTCTATACTAATCATTTTATAAATATTAAATGTTAGTTTCTTCTATGTTTTCCTGGGCCTATTATCCATCTTTCTCCACCTCCTCTATCACAGGAAGTCTCATGACCAGTCAACTGCTATCTATTCAAATAATAAAACTGTAATTTTCTAAACGAGAGACTCACTGGCCATATCTAGCTCTAACAGAAAACAAAACCCACAACAAAAATCTGTGATGGCAGAATATAAGTATTTCACCACAGACTTCAAATTAACTTGCTCATCTAGTGCATCTTAGCTTTCTCAGAGCTGTATCTTAATAGGAAACCAATCAATGCTGAATGAGTTTCTTCAAGGGGGTCCAAATACCTCCAGTCCTCTGTCTTCTACAGTGGGAATGCAAAAATTACCACTGTTCTTAAATAGAAGAGAATTATAAGTATATTAATACTAGTTGCAGTTTTGCAGATGTATTTAAACTCTGAAAACAATGACATAAATTTCTCAGCATTTCCCCCTACTTCTCATATTTTTAAATTCTCTTGACTCAGGGGGGGAAATCTTTTAAAAATAATGTTAAGAGACTCTGTGGCCATTAGGGAAAAGAGTGGAGAGGGCATCAGATCTGGACTGATGACCAGGTTTCACCAAAAACTAACTCTGTCAACTGGAGAAATCCACATTAACTCTGGACTTTAGTTTGCCTCTCTATATAAGAAATCACTAGACTTTTAAAACAACTGGAGAATTTCTAGGTAATACAGTTTACCTTTATTTGTTTTTCTGAAATACAGAATTTTGGTGTTTACTAAACATCTCCAGGTCACACAAAGATTTATAACCCAGAATGATTAAAGAAAATTATTTGATAATTCCAAGTTCAAATAAAACAAAATTTCACTAATTATAAATTTTTTAAGAGGGAATTTTAGTCCTCCTTTCCCTAGTTTTATAAGCCTGTTAACCAATTTGACAGCACAAGTGTATAAAGAATGATGAATAACATTATGTATAGTAGGTAAAAAGAAAAAACCCTTAGTTCTGTTTCCTATTTCTACATAGGAGTTTCTTTAGCTACAAAGAATGGTATTCATGAGAATCATCATACAATGGCAATGAATGTAAATCACCACTAAATACTAAAAATATGTAATTCAAATAAAGTAGAATTACCACATGACCCAGCAATTCCACATCTATCTATCCAAAAGAAACAAAACCACATGCCCACACAAAAACTTTTAAATGAATAGCCATTGTTGCTAAGTTGCTTAAGTTCTGTCTGACTCTCTGCGACCCAAGGGACTGTAGCCTGCCAGGCTCCTCTATCCATGGGATTCTCCAAGCAAGAATACTGGAGTGGGTTGCTGAGCCCTCCTCCAGGGGATCTTCCTGACCCAGGGAAAGAACCCGTGTCCCTTAAATCTCCAATATTGGCAGGTGGGTTCTTTACCACTAGTGCCACCTGGGAAGCTAAAAAGTGTTTTAATAGCTAAAAAGTGTCAAATGCTCATCAACTGATGAATTCTAAAATTTATCATATTTAGAACTGGGGGTGGAAGGGAGGGTGGTGGTGCTGGCAGGTGGAGGCTGCCTCCACCTGTGGTATACCCATACAACGTGGTATATCCATACAATGGAATATTTGACAATAAAAAGGAACAAAGTACTGATGTATGCTACAACATGGACAAATCTTTTATCAATCACAAAATATCACATTATATGCTATTTTATATGAAATGTACAGAACAGGAGAATTGATAGAAATTAGACTAGTGATTCAGAGAAAGCAATGGCACCCCACTCCAGTACTCTTGCCTGGAAAATCCCATGGACAGAAGAGCCTGGTGGACTGCAGTCTATAGGGTCGATAAGAGTCGGACACTACCTGGCAATTTCACTTTCACGCACTGGAGAAGGAAATGGCAACACACTCCAGTGTTCTTGCCTGGAGAATCCCAGGGATGGCAGAGCCTTGGTGGGCTGCCGTCTATGGAGTCGCACAGAGTCAGACACGACTGAAGAGATTTAGCAGCAGCAGCAGCAGCCTAGTGATTGCTGGGTGTGTGTAGGGGAAGCCTGGGTAGAGATTATAAAGGTTTCTTTCCAGGATGATGAAAATGTTCAATTATAACTGAAGAAATATACTCCATAAACACATTAAAAACCACTGTATTATAAATTTTAAAGAAGTGAACTTTATAGATGAAATAGAAATTATATCTCAACAAAGCTGTTTCAAAAATACAAATTAAGGCATAAAACAGAGATAGCAAGGGGACAGATTTGAAGATTTGGGGGACTTCTCTGGTGGCCCAGGGGCTAAGACTCTGCGCTCCCAATGAGTAAGGGGCCTGAGTTCAATACCAAACCAGCCAACTATATCCCACATGCAACTAAGATCCAGCAGAGCCCAACAAATATATATTAAAAAAAAAAAAAAAAGATTTGTAATTTTGCTGGAAGAATTCTGGGTTAGGCAGCAAAGGCAGACCTGATGACAATAAAAGTTTCTCTATCCTATAACTCTAGGAATTAGGACTTCAAATTAATTTCCCCATGAAGAGAAGATCAGTTCTTCTGAACCCTTCCCCTTAACTGTCTCCCGAATTCTAAATAAAATGTATCATCTTTGGAACTGGGGGGAGGCGTGGCAGGTGGAGGCTGATAAAAAGAGGCAGGAGGCTGGAAATCTAAATTAGACCATAGACTGGACATTTAAAACAACCTCACATTTAAAAAATTTGACAGAGTGATGTTTTTATGCAGTGATGTTAATTCTAACGCAGAGTCAGGGCTGAGAATCAAAACACTTATTAGTGGTGTGATCTGCATAAAGTCAATTTCTCAAAACCTTACATTTTTCTCAATTCTAAAATGTGTTAACAGTATCCACCTGAAAAGGTGGTTGTGTGAAGAGATATATTCCACATAAACCCTTGGCATAGTGCTTGGTGGGGAGTAAGAACTTAATACTGTTATCCCATGTTATGTGAAGATAAAATTAATTTCTGTAATTTCCATCACCCATAACTGATTATAAATGCCCATCACCCATAACTGATTATAAATGCCCAAAAGGATGACAAGCGAATGATCCTCATATCAGTATCATTATCGTATTTATTGTATCTAAGCAAAATGGCTAAAAAGGGTTCACAGATGGATCAACTAAACAGTCCCAACTATTATAAACAATCTGGGTCCTTATCTCTTGTGACCTTAAAGAAACCGTGTACCTCCATGCACTGCAATCTAATCATCAATACCAAGAAATCAAACAATTTAAACGATCAACTAACCACACCCTAAAAAATTTAAACACTGACCAGATCCAACGAAATTTAATTCCAGGTCCAACAATAAAAGGAACTGCTTGGGAACCATTACTCTCTAAAGCCGCCCATTCCAGCTAAGTATGACTGCTTTGTCTGACTGTATAGCTTCCAAAGCCAGAGACTAAAAGCAAACGAAACCCCCAACTCTCACCGTTATTAATTCTTCTGTAACTCTTTCTGAATTTATCTTCAATTAACTTCAAAATTACCTACCAAAAATTCTATTCACTTTTCCTCGCAAAGCACTATTTGCTTCCCCTCAGTACTGCCCCCTTCCAGTCTACCAAAAGTAGCCCGTGAAGAGAGATGCACTGAGTCGATGGATGAAGTCACAGGCTCACGGGGTGTAACAGACAACCACAAGAGTTACAGAGACAGTCGCTTCCTTTGGTTGAGAACTGCCACCTGCTAGGATCTAAGGTAGGCACCCCGTGCATTACATAATCACAACGAACTCCAATACTGTTACTCCCATTTTACAGACATGCTCAGAGAGATTAGGGGGCCATCCAAGGTCACACCTCTGGCAGCAGCAATGCCACGACTCAAGACTCAAACGTTTCGTGCTTTGTGTCGGGTTCCCCCCACCAACCCCCCACCCAGAGACCAAGCTCCTTCCAGTATGCGGCTGGGCTCGCGCTTTCGGGAGCGCTTCTCGGAAAGCAGCCCTCCCCCGCCCACCGGCACGGATCCACAGGTGCGCCGCAGAAGCCGCTCGCCCGGAGCCTGGCCCGCCGGCTCACCGCGGCGCCTCAGGCCCGGACCGCAGCTCTCTCGCCCTTGGGCCTCGCTGCAGGCTGGAGCTCCTGCTGTCCCGGCCCCCTTCCGACCCCCGCGCCCCATTGTTCCCGACCTCACTCACCTCAGAGGATGCCGGCGCAGGCCGGACTGGGGCGCTCGTGGCCAGTTCCCGGCGGCCCAGAAGGCTGGGTCGGTGACGGCAGGATCCACGAAGGCGAACTCTACGACTTCTCCGCCGGCCCTCCGGAGCGGGAGTAGGCGGGGGCGCTTCACCCTCCTCGCGAGACAGCGGAGACCCCGGCGGTTGCTGCGACCCCTGTGACGTAAAGCGCTCATCACCAATGGCAGACAGGGGGCGGGGGCAGAAACCAAAACCCACTTCGCCGGCCCCCAGCGCGTCAAAACACAGCACCCGCGAGACGCATGCGCGGTAGAGGACGCCGCACTGAAGGCGGGCCTTCGCGCGCTCGGCCTGAACCCGGCCCTTCCCCCACTTGCCTCCGCTCCCGGAAGGAGAGCGACGTGACCCCTGAGGACGAAATCGCTAACGTACCGTCAACTCGAATAAATACCAGGGGATCTTAAAGTTCGCTTCTAACTTACCCGGAAGACACGATAACTAGCTTGGTCTCATTTGAAAGTTATGTCCGACTCTGCGAGACCTCCAGGGAATTCCTCAGGCCAGAATACTGGAGTGGGCAGCCTTCCCCTTCTCCAGCGGATCTTCCCAACCCAAGGATCGAACCCAGGTCTCCGCATTGCAGGCGGATTCTTTACTAGCTGAGCCACAAGGGCTGGGGTCTCATTTAAACCTTGCCAAATTCTGCGAGAAGTTACTCAAACTATCTCTGGTGTTCGATAAAGGAACCGAGTTATCCGGAAGGGAATGGACTTGGGCTGAAAAGTTAAGAACCACCACCAGGATTCCAATGGAATCCCAAATCAATTTTGAGAGATGAACTCCAGTCAGGATGAACTATCATCTGACGTAAAATCAGTGGGAATTGAAATCTTCCCGAAACAGATAACGTCTTTTCCTTACCTGCTCTCCGAAATATGCATTAAAACCCTGTTTAGGTGATAACTGAGATTACACAAACAAAAAGTCTGGTGCCTAACGCAGCCCGGTTGTCCCATTCTTCGCTTCAAATATAAGCATCCCGAACATTCTAGAGCTGAACTTGGTAAAACGGCCCGCGTGCCAAACCCCATCCTTTGGCTTCATATTTGATCGTGCTACAGTTCTAAGCATACAAATGCTCGATGAGCACTTGCTAATTGGCAGCTACATTATGCCGGGTAATTCATGCCACGTTATTTCTTCTTAGAAGTAGCTGATATCAACAAGCCACTGCCTTCTCAAAAACTTTTAAGAAACTCCAGTAACAGGGAGTCCCACAACGACTCGTCAGTTATATAAAAGCAGGTTGTACTCTAAAAGGTGAATACACGAACTACCTGGTTACCGTGGTTATCCGGTTAGAAACATGAATTCTCTCAGTGCTAGACGGCGTAATACTTAAACCGTGGATTATTTTTCCAAATAAACTTTTAAATGCACATGACGGTACCTTATCTCGCATTAATACTGCTCTACACCTGAAAGACCGGTTGACGAGTCAAGCCTCTCCCTCACAGCGGCAAAACAAACCCATTTCCAACGTTATTTTCTCGTTTCTCTCCCTTCCTCCCCTAAAAGCGGGCTAGGCCCCCGGGCACGTGACACCGCCCCCAGCTCCGGGCGGAAGAGGCCGGCCGGGCTGATGGGAAACGCGCCGGGAGCCGAGTGGGCGGGCGCTCGCGCCCGGCTGAAAGATGGCTGCCGCCGCCCGGCAGCCACCGCCCCGGAGGTTACTGTAGGGCCTGCGGCTTCCGCCCGTGCCCGCGGACCACCGCCACCGCCTTACCATGAAGCCAGTGAGTCGCCGCACCCTAGACCGGATTTATTCCGCGGTAGGTCCTGGGCTTGGTGGGCCTCCACGGGGGTCTACGTTCGAGGCCCCGCGGGTGGAAGGTCCCCTATATCTTCAGCGCCCAGAAACTCTAAAATCCATTCTTGAATTAAGCCTTTCACTCCCTAACCTCGACTCCGCCTCTTCCTGGAGGACACGGTCTTCCGCTTCTTACGTAAGGGCTACTGGGTGAACTCGCTTCCGGAAACACATTCATTCGAGTTTGTCACTAAAATCCCCACCTTAGCAACGTGCGCGGCAACCTGATGGGGGCCGGCAGGACGTGCCACTCACAGGTTGTTTTCACTCCTCTTGCATTTCCTAGTTCCTCCTCGCGGTCGTATTGCTCTCCTGGGGATACGTCATCTATGCATCAACTGTAGCTGCACGACGACAACTAAGCAAGGAATACCCAGACAAAATCTTCGGAATGAACGAAAATTTGTAATTCCTCTGGATTTGATTTCATGTATAAACAGTTCTTTACCTCTGTCTGATACATGTCTCGATTTAAAGTAAAATCTTTAATACAATGATTCCAAATTCACTTTTGTATACCGTCCGTTATAGTAACCATTAATTCTCGATTTTTCATATACCAAGAGGTTTGTCTTTTTAGGTTCTCATATAACAAAGCACAAGGATCTTAGGTGATGCAGCTGTAAAGAATCTGTCTGCTAATGCAGGAGACACCAGTTCCATCCTTAGGTGGGGAAGATCCCCTGGAGCAGGAATGGCAACCCGGTCCAATATACTTGCTGGGAGAATTCCACGGACAGGAGCCTGGCGAGCTACAGTTCAAAAAGAGTTGAAGGAAAAGAATACGAGGAAGGATAACAAAGCAAAGTAAATCTGACAGTCTTTTGATCTAGAGTTTCTAAAATACTTCTGAAATGTCTCCAGAAAGCCGTTAAAACAAAGTGTGCTGTAATTTGTTCTTATTTTTACTGCAACATTTCATTCCGTTGTATACCTTCACATCAACTAGATTAAGTACAGTGTAAGAAAAAACTGTCATGTGACTAAACAATTTTCTACGTTCTGTTTTCCAGATTAAAAATGGCCAGAAAAAGTAGGTGACTGACCATATTATTTTTATTTAGCCTGTCCAGTTTTTACTTATTGTTAGATAATTCAGTCTCAAATTGTACAGAGAGAATGGCATAGGTTGGGAAGAAACAGATGACACATAAGTGAGTAAATTTTATTACTTTTCCAGAAAATACTTTCAATAAGTTGGTAATGTAGCAACAAACTTAGGCTCATACACCTTTGAAATTTTAAAGTAATCTTCAATGATGTTGATCAGGAAATTCTTTCATGGGTGGGATTACTTCTCCAGTCTCCAGAATTGTATCACCCTAGAAAAACAAAGGTGCATTAGTGATAAATCTTGTCAGCAGAGGTAACAGTTCCCCTCTGAGCTCATCTGGAAAACCTAGCTCAGTTCTGGCATTCAAACTTTAAAAATGACATAGGTAAAATAGAAGCTGTCTGAAGATAAGAAAGCAGTATCCAAAATCTTAAGGAATAAGGAACAAATAGGGGAAGTTTTACTCGAACCAAACGACCACAAAGAACATGAAAGTTGTCTTTACAAAGTGACAGAAGGATGACCTTTATTTGCTTGGCCCCAAAAAATAGGAGAAGCCCTAGAAAGAAGTTGTAGGGAAACAGCTTCACTTCAATAGAAAGAAAGAAAGTGAAGTCGCTCAGTCGTGTCCGACTCTTTGCAACCCCGTGGACTGTAGCCCACCAGGCTCCTCTGTCCATGGGATTCTCCAGGCAAGAATACTGGAGTGGGTTGCCATTTCCTTCTCCATCACTTCAATACAAGGTGGTATATATTCCCAGCAACTAAATATGGTAGGCAGCGACCAGTTTACTGTTTGGCTCAGAACAGGTATTAAAGACAGACCTGCAAACTTTGCCTAGGCAGCTGGTCCAGCTGTCTAACTTTCCAAACCTAGATACAGCGTGTGTCACAGAACAGGAAGGGACTTCAAAGCTAGAACCAAGTAGTGTGAATCCTGGAACCTTCCACTGACAAGCTGTATAATTTTAGGCAAAGTACTTAGCTTTCATTTCAGCTCTCTGTTTAAGATAGCAGATTCCATAAGCCCGACAGTCCATGAATTGACTGAGTAGGGCAGAATTATCCCATTACCACCTGCCATTCCCTGTCCTGGTTGCTCAGGACTATAAACTTGTATTAGTGTAAGCCAGTATATATTTTGGGGAAAACCTGTTACCACAGCTAGCTTTACCCTTACACAGAAATTAATAACCTGAACTGGTATGAATGCTGCTGTAATACAAATTTATCTACATGGCACTGGCTTAGCAGTCTGGCTTCAAGCCACGGGCACTGGAGGCTAATAGATGGAAACAAAAGGCACTAATCACTTAGAAGCACCAATAACTTAGAGGTTCTAGGAGAAGTACCTGGAAAAAAGTTATAGTATGGGTTTAACCAGTACACTAATGGCTGCCTTAGGAATGTACTTTAAGAAATGTAAGCCCAGGTAAGAAGTGGCTGATTTGAGAAGAGAAATAAAAATAAGAATCTAAAAATTCAGGACCATGCAATATTAGAAAATCAGATGGATTGTTTCTGAATCTCTAAAGAGTAGGAGCTGACACTGAGAAGATTCTGAGAAGCCCATAAAGCTGAGTCAACACAGGGACCCAGCACCATGCAAAGATCAGACTGAAGCCAAGGTAGCCTTTGAGCCACAGTATGTCTCAGTGGCTTCCACATGGCTGCCACTGAGTAGAGAGGCGGCAGGGTGAGGACAATGGAATGAAAGAACCTGGTAACTATGTGTACAAACCACAGATACTGGCAGGTGGGACTGACTAGAAGCACATAGACTTCTACCAGGTTTTTCTTTCCATGCCTGCCAATTGTGAGAATTAGATGGTCTAAGGAACCAAACATACGAAACAAAAGCCTGCGATTGTTTTCTCTGGCCCTCAACCTTCTGTGAACCTGAGGTAGACTTTAAAGGCTGTACAACCCTAAGAAGGGCATATTTCCCAGTCCTCATTTTAGATGTGGTCTAGATTGATAAAGGAAAACAAAGGATGCGCCTCCATGGCGCTCCCCCGCCAGGAGTCAGGAAGAACAATGAACAAAAGTGTTTCCTCCGGAAGCAAAATCAGTCCCATTCAAGTAACTTCCCACACACAGGGGTTAGGAGTCTTCACAGTGTTTGACCAGCGGGGTTTCAGAACCAAGGGAATTGATGCTTTTGAACTGTGGTGTTGGAGAAGACTCTTGAGAGTCCCTTGGACTGCAAGGAGATCCAACCAGTCCATTCTAAAGGACATCAGCCCTGGGTGTTCTCTGGAAGGAATGATGCTAAAGCTGAAACTCCAGTACTTTGGCCACCTCATGCGAAGAGCTGACTCATTGGAAAAGACTCTGATGCTGGGAGGGATTGGGGGCAGGAGGAGAAGGGGACGACAGGGGATGAGATGGCTGGATGGCATCACCGACTCGATGATGTGAGTTTGAGTGAACTCCGGGAGATGGTGATGGACGGGGAGGCCTGGCGTGCTGCAATTCATGGGGTCACAAAGAGTCGCACACAACTGAGCGACTGAACTGAACTGGGCACTGACAAACACCAATTATACACAAATACAGAAGAAATCTCCTATTTCCTAAAGCAGAATTCCAGCTGGAAGAGTTAGCCAATTTTGGTGGTTCTCCCTAAAATTCCCTTCGACTGCAGTTGTCAATGGATTATTGTGACTATGTCATCTGATGGAAGCAAGAATCTACAGTTTTGTTTTCTAGAAGTACATAACTTAGAGATTGATGGTAATTAATTATCTGTGACTAGAAATGAGAAAAGAACATAACATGTATTTGACTCTGCTAAACAATAACCTCATGAACAGCCAGCAAAATACCAACTGACTAATAAGTAACCTTTTAATGGTAAAAAGAATCATTTTAAATTAGGTTTATAGCCTACATATCCACAGTGTACAATTTAAAGCACACAATAACATTTTAAATTCACATATGGAGAGGCTATGGTCAAACTATCACAGGAAATGATAATAAGTTTGGAAATAATAAAAGAAGAATTCAGTTGCTCTTGCAATGCCCAGGTGTCTGCTCAGGACAGTGCCCTAATTCCTTAACCCACATGAAACAGGGCACCAGTGAACAACTACTGGGACTTTCAATTCACTTTAGGACTACAAAAGTCACACAAGTTTTACAGCCAGAGTGAAGAGAATGTGCCCATGTCCCAGGTTTAACTCCAATTGGTACATCACGCTATTCCCCCCCCCCACCTTTCTTTTTAAGAGTATGCAATAGGTACTTAAAACTTTCAGCAAGAAGAATTTTAGTCTAATGATCATTTGGGAAGGGAGAGAGAAATATAAGCAAAAGAGAAAATAGATGTTTTAAGACTTACTGGAAATATTCTGGGCTTCTTTTCAACGATGGTATATGGTTTTGTCTGCAATAAAAGTAATTCTCTGTTAATTATGGTTTTAGAGTTTTTTCTAAAATACATCGATCATATCCCAAACTTTTACTAAGCTTCAGGCTCATACATTCAATTATTTACTCAAGATCTACTTGATCAAACAGGCATTGCAAACTTAACCAGGCCCATCACTTAACATCCCTCAGCCCCAAACTATTCTCTATCTCTGCAACAGCACTTTCATTCTCCTAGTTACAAAGGCCAAAAACCCTGACTGCTTGGCAGATCCTGCTGACTCCCCCTTGAGGATTTATCCTGAATCTAAGAGCTTCTCACCACTTCTAATATACTGCTACCCTCGTCCAGGCTGCTACCATTTTTTCACCTACTAGTCTCCTGGCTTCCACGTGTGCTCTCCTACCGTCTACTCTCCACACTGCAGAAAGAGTAGAGTGATTTTTTTTTTTAATATTTACTTGGCTGCACTGGGTCTTAGTTGCAGCACGCAGGGTCTTTAGTTGTGGCATGCGGGCTCTTAGCTGCAGTATATGGGATCTAGCTCCCTGACCAAGGATCGAACCTAGGCCCTCTGCGTTGGGAGCTCAGAGTCCTAACCAATGGACCACCACGGAAGTTCCTACAGTGATTGAGATGCATCACTCCTCTGCTCAACTGTCACAATTCTTAAGGGAAAAAAGCCAGCGTCCTTGGCCAGCTCTCTGATCTCATGCTACCTGCCCCACCCCACCGCCTGCACTGTGCTTGCAGGGGCTCCTCTGCGTTAGGACACTCTGTGGGGCCTGCCTGTGCCTCAGAACCCTCCCACTTCATGATTGCTCTGCCTGAAATGCTTTTCTCCATATCCCCAGTTCACTAACGTTTTTCAAAGAGCATTTCCTCAAAGAAGCTTAATTTGAATAGCAGTCCCTGTCATTCTCTAGTCTTCTACCCTTAAGGTTTTCTTCTACGGACTTAACCACCTGCTGTAACATTAACTTACAACATTTCCTTACCTATTTACTGCCAGTCTCCAAGACTAGAACAAACATTTCCTGAAGACAGGGACTCAATCTGCCTTGCTTAGTGCTGTAGTGCCTTGCACACAGGAAGTGCTAAGTAAACGTACTTATTAAGCACACACATCTGTACAAGATACCACACCAAACATTTAAAAGATTATTGGCATGATGTAAGACTTAGGCAAACTGGAACCAAAAGCAGGAGAGAAACTCATAAAACAATGTGAGGACATTCGAATGTCTCTCAAAACTGCAGCCAGAGGCAAGAAGATACTGAAATATCTTCACAGAGAATGCTCAGTTTAATGCAGCATAAAGGTATTAGCTGAAGTGAACTGGCTGTAACAGTACTGAGGATGCAGGCCTACCCAAACCAAGAGAAGGAATAAAGTAAAGGAGAGGCCTGTGGACATCTACTGACACAAAACCTTTAATTATGTCCATCTGTCCAGGAAAAATCATCTAGAAGTATGAATTCCTCAGATAAGCCACCATATTAATGGCTCAAATTCTCAACCTAGCAACTGCAGGTAGTTAAAATCTTTTTCTCTGAGGAGATAAGTATTTTTTCCACCCTAGAAATATTCAGTTAAATATAGCTATGACAAGGTAAATTAAGCCACGATATAAACAGGTGAATGTCAAATTTAATAAGGATTCTAGTTAAAATGCATTTAGATGTGTGAATTTTAAATTTAAAAAGATTTTCCTTTTAAAGGTCATTAACGTGTCCTATAAAATTCAGCAGTCCCCAACATTTTTGGCACCTGGAGTCAGTTTCCTGGAAGATAATTTTTCCAGGGGGGTGAGGCGGGGAGTGGTTTCAGGATGATTCAAGCACATTACATTCACTGTCACTTTATTTCTATTATTATTACATCAGCTCCATCTCAGATCATTAGGCATTAGAACCTGGAGGTTGGTCCTGAGGTTGGGACCCCTGTCATAAATACTTAAAAATAAAACTGAATATATAAAATATATAAATTCAGCTTAAAACATTTAAGAGAATTTGATGATGTTTGTAAGTGGAATTGTTTTATGGAAATTCAATTTGAATTATCCAAAGATAATAAGAACATAGAAAAGAGACTGTTCATATTTCACTAGATGTATGTCTAGTTAACAGAATTTTAAAATTGAATTTAAAAAATTAAGAAAAGGTTTTAAATTTGAAACTAAGAAATTGAATATTAATTTATATTTCGGGTAACTGGAACAGTTATTCCTGCACATAAACACCACTCTTAGATGTTTAAAAAAAATTTCACAGACAGTAACATTTTTTTCTTCTCTAGGGTCCTGCATGTTAAGACATTGAAAAATATAAGAGGTATAATGATACAAGGCTACCCTCATAGCTCAGTCAGTAAAGAATCTGCCTGCAGTGCAGAAGACCCAGGTTTGATTCTTGGGTTGGGAAGATCCTCTGGAGAAGGAAATGGCAACCCACCCCAGTAATCTTGCCTGGAGATTCCCATGGACAGAAGAGCCTGGTGCGCTGCAGTCCATAGTGTCACAAGAGTTGGACACGACTTAGTGACTAAACCACCACCATCATGATATAAAGCGGGCTGTGGACGTGTAAGTGAACATGAATATAAAACTTTGTCTAAGCTCATCAGTGACAGAAATGTAAACTACACTCTGACCTTAGCCATACATTGTTTGCCCCCTTTTAGTGGCTGAAGAAAGATTTTCTGTTGGTTTCTAAAGTGAAACACTAACCCCCAACTCTTCATTCCCACTGGCCTCCACTCATCTCATGTTTCTACCATGTCAGACAGCCCATGTCCACTCAGACTGCCACGGACACTGACAGGGCAGCACATGCGCCTAAGCAAAGTTACTTCCTCCCCATCCCAGAAAGCCCTCCTTTACAAAGTCCTACTTATAACTTTAGTGTGGAGGAAGAAATTTTCCTTTACCTTTCTAGGCTCTGCTGGTTGGTCTAAGAATTAAGTTGACATGAGACAGATTAATAGGAGAAAAGCAAACAAAATTCAGTAACATCTACACATCAGAGAGACCCAGGAGAACCAAGTAACTCCCCAAATGAGTTAAATACCATCTTAGGCTAAAGGCAAAAGCAGACGCTGGGAGTAAGTGTTTGGGACTTAATTGGAGAGGAAGGCAATTCACATGGAGATGGAAAAGCAAAAATTTGGGAAACAAACGTCTGCTGGACCATGAGAGACGATGGGACACAGTAGGGGATTTCAATAGCCTTTGCTAGGTTCCTTCCTGTCTACCACATCTAGAGTTCATATTATAGTTATCTATGGTAATAGTTCCGTTCTTGGAACAGGTCTTCTAATCTACATTATTTTAAGAAGTTAGTGAAAGTGTTAGTTGCTCAGTCTTGACCAACTCTTGTGACCTGATAGACTGTAGCCCGCCAGGCTCCTCTGTCCATGGAATTTCTCCAGACAAGAATACTGGAGTGGGTAGCCATTCCCTTTTCCAGGGGATTCTCCAGGGGATCATTCTGACCCAGGGACTAAACCGGAGTCTCTTGCATTGCAGGCACATTCTTCACCATCTGAGCCACCAGGGAAGCTCTATCTCTCGTCTAACACTGTCCATTAGAAACATAATGGGAGTGGCTTATGTCATTTTCGGAGAAGGCAATGGCACCCCACTCCAATACTCTTGCCTGGAGAATCCCAGGGACGGGGGAGCCTGGTGCGCTGCCGTCTGTGGGGTCGCACAGAGTCGGAAACGACTGAAGTGACTTAGCAGTAGCAGCGTGTCATTTTAATCTGCATGCCAAAGAGAGATTGCGAAGTGGCAAATTTTGCTTCCCTGAACTTTCAAGGCTAAGAATTTTAGAGTCAAAATGACTGTGAAATTTTATTTCATCCCCACCCTGGGTTATTTATTTAAAAAGTATCTTCTGGCTCACTACTTTTTCATTCCTATTATCTATGCCCTAATCAGATTCTCATCAACTAACATCTAGTAAACTGCAACAGCCTCTGCTGATTTGCCTGACATCAGTACTTTCCTCCCTCCAACTCGCCCTACAGTTCTACGTTTTTATGTTTTCCTAAATAGATGAGTTCAGTTCAGTCGCTCAGTTGTGTCTGACTCTCTGCGACCCCATGGACTGCAGCATGCCAGGCTTCTCTGTCCATTACCAACTCCCAGAGCTTGCTCAAACTCTTGTCCATTGAGCTAGTGATACCATCCAACCATCTCATCCTCTGTTATCCCCTTCTCCTCCTGTCTTCACTCTTTCCCAGCATCAGGGTCTTTTCTAGTGAGTCAGTTCTTTGCATCAGGTGGCCAAAGTACTGGAGCTTCAGCATCAGTCCTTCCAATGAATATTCAGGACTGATTTCCTTTAGGATTGATTGATTGGATCTCCTCGCAGTCCAAGGGACTCTCAAGAGTCTTCTCCAACACCACAGTTCAGAAGCATCAGTTCTTCAGTGCTCAGCTTTCTTTATGGTCCAACTCTCACATCCATACATGACTACTGGAAAAACTATAGCTTTGACTAGACGGACCTTTGTTGGCAAAGTAATGTCTCTGCTTTTTAATATGCTATCTAGGTTGGTCACAGCTTTTCTTCCAAGGAGTCTGCAGTGATTTTTCAGCCCAAGAAAATAAAGTCGCTGTTTCCAAAACAGATCAAGCCTCCTACACACAAACCTTCAAGTTACAAAATTTCAAAGATGTAAATGTGTCTGCATGTCCAATCACCTAAGGCCTGAGTGAAATCGCAGCTTGCCCTCCATCTCCTATTGCTGATAATCCTTCAGCCCTATCATCTTCCACCCCCTCTCCCTCCTCCAGTTAGTAACTCCTTACTCATTCACCTGATGCCAGCCCCTGTATGTCAGCTGTTATACTGTACTCCTGTACTTTTCAAGGTACTTTTGTTGTTCACTGTCACTTTTATGTATTATTTGTGTGAAAAATACTATAAACCTATTACAGTACAGTACTTCATAGACCACTGTGTTAGTTGGGTACCTAGGCTAACTTGGTTGGACTTAAAAAAAAAACAACTGGATTTAATGAATGTGCTCTCAGAATGGAATTCGTTCATATGTAGGAGACTTACATATATCACTTTATCAACTCACTCTCCTATTTAAAAGTGGAAAGCTTCTCACTGCCTGCCACATAGAATTCAACATGCATAAAACCAACCTCCTATCATCACCACCACCACATGCCAGTATAAATAACCTCCTTACCTCATTCAGGTTCTGACACTTTACTCTGGCTTGCCAACTCCATCACTGCCCCAAACCACACTTCTCCCTGATGTCCTCCTCTCCATGCTTAGGTTCCAATCTCCTACCCCAGGTTGCTGCTGCTGCAGCTATCCAAACAGATACACTCATCAACCCCCAACCCCCCACCCATTCAGGACCTAACATTCATCACTGGGTACAAGAATATCCTCCTCACTCTTTGGGTTATAAGACTCCACGCTGGGCAGGCAACTATCACCACTCTTCTTCCATTCCACTCCCTGAAATGTACTCTTTTCTCACCATGCCTGGGATGTAACACCCTACACCAAGATATGCTATGCTAAGTTGCTTCAGTCGTGTCCAACTCTTTGCGACCCTATGGACTGTAGCCCACACCAGGCTCCTCTGTCCATGGGATTCTCCAGGCAAGAATACCGGAGTGGGCTGCCGTGCCCTCCTCCAGGGGATCCTCCTGACCCAGGGATCAAACCCGTGTCTCATGTCTCCAGCATTGGCAGGCAGGTTCTTTACTGCTAGTGCCACCTGGAGAGCTCCCACCAAGGTATCCTGAACCTTTAAAATAAGGCAACAGGCTGAGTTCAATCATCACATGCAGATGTTCTGGACACACTGAATTCTAAAGAAAGTAAGTTGTGAAAAACCAGATAGAACAAAGGAAAAGGAAATGATGACAAAGACCTTTATCCATTTTGAATTCTATCTTATATCAGATCTGTGCTCAATAAAAAAGGAGCAGAAATTCTGTTCTCCTTTCCAGACTCAGGACCCTAATTTTGCACCAGTATTATTAGATCAACTACATTCCTGATCATTAAAACATCATTTCTATGAGGAAATACGATTCAAGTTGTAACCAACTAATATAAAATTTCTGGGACATTCCTAGTGGCTCTGTGTTAAATGCATCAGCCTGCCACTGCAGGAGACATGGATTCGATCCCTGATCGGGGAAGATCCTACATGCTGCGGGGATGCCCGTGCATCACAAATACTGAAGCATGCGCACCCTCAAGGCTGTGCTCTGCAACAAGAGAAGCCACTGCAATGAGAAGCCTGCATGCTGCAACTAGAAAACGCCCCCGCAAGAAAAGCCAGTGTAGCAATGGAGACCCAGCACCGCCAAAAATAATAAACAAATACAATTATTTTTAAAAATTAACTTTCTGAAAAACCATGCATTAGTTAAGTTTCATTAAGCCATCTACTGAAAAGATTCAAAGTAATTCAAGACCAAGTTATAAGTGGCAGATTATTTCAACTAAGTAGAAGAGGGTAAGGCAAACCCTTAGAGGAAATAATTTTGTGCAATATTAACAGTATCTTCTGGGATTTCCCTGGTGGTCCAGTAATGAATTTGCCTGTCAATGCCAGGGACACAAGTTCCAACCCTGGTCGGGGAAGATCCCAGTTGCCAGGGGGCAACTTAGCCTATGTGCTACAACTACTGAGCCCACTGCCCTGGAGCCTGTCCTTCACAACAAGAGAAGCCACCACCACAAGAAGCCAGTGCACTGCAACAGAGAGCAGCCCCCACTCGCTGCACCTAGAGAAAGCCTGCCCACAGCAACAAAGACCCAGCGCAGTCAAACACACTTAAATAAACAAGTATTGTTTAAAATAAATAAATTCTGAAAAACACATACTTAAAGCATACTTACAGTCACATGATACTTGAGATAATAATGAATAATCCAGACAGGAATAAGTACATGAGTAAAAGCAAAGATACTGTGTCGGTATGTCTTATAGATCTGGGGGAGAAAAAAAATACATGAAATAAATAGATTTCTCACTTTTTTTTTTGCCAAACTACAGTAATATATGCATAGATGTATGCCTTTAAAAAGACTTCTAAAAATATCCTTAATATAAATTTATGATAAAATATGGCATTAAAAACGGATTTAACCAGAGTAATCAAAACTACAGAATTTTCAGGTAAAGTCATTTCCCTGATTTATCAACTTCAGATATGCATGATCAACACCATTTGTATCATTCCATGTGTAGGTTGGACAACCTTGAGTACACTAAAGCTGGAAAAAGAATGTTTTACCTACCGGGATAAGGGTGGCCTAAGCTCACTTTGAGGTGCCTTTAAACACACGTTGTTTTTAAAAAGAAAGGCAAAAGACAGCTAAAAGTGGAGTTTTTCCATGGCAGCCAATTTCAGTGAAAGAGACCTATCCTTTCAGGGAATGGATAATCTACATTATAAGTGCTATAAGAGATATGATTATGGAAGAAAACGTTAACTCTAAGTAAGGTAAGACAGATTTCAACAAACGATTATTTCCTTAAATCACTGGCTGTCAACTTGCAATCAGTGGCTGCCAGTGAGTAATATCAGAGATACAAAGTGGGAGAGGGGAGGAGGGTTGAATTTTACCACCATACATTCGCACTGAATACATTCTTTGAAAAATTTGCACCAGACTTTGTAGCACAGTAAGAAAGTAGATACACATGGATTTCAAAGTGAACTCCTTCAATTACTAGCCCTGTGACCATAGGTAAATCACTGAATTTTGTAGGTCTCCATTTCCACACATTTACAATGAGGATGAGAAAAGTTTTCTACATTACAGCAGTAAAAACTTAAGTTTTAACACACATAAAAGTGCCAGGCACAAAGTAAGCACCCAAGCGTTACTTATTACCACTATTTTTAGGCAAAGTCCCAAGGAATTCTGAGATACAGTATTCATCACCCGTAACTGATGTGATTTAACAACAGCTCCAAGAAAATGTGAAGAGACCCCGAAAATAAAGACAACACTTGAATGATTTTCTGCAGAGTAAAGTCCAGGAATGCCATTCTAAAACAAAAGAATGTGTTAAATGTACATATTGGTGGTTAAGGAAGTTCAGTTCAGTTCAGTCACTCAGTCATGTCTGACTCTTTGCAACGCTATGGACTGCAGCATGCCAGGCCTCCCTGTCCATCATCAACTCCCGGAGCTGACTCAAACTCATGTCCATCAAGTCGGTGATGCCATCCAACCACCTCATCCTCTGTCGTCCCCTTCTCCTTCCGCCTCCAATCTTTCCCAGCATCAAGGTCTTTTCAAATGAGTCGGCTCTTTGCATCAGGTGGCCAAAGTACTGGAGTTTCAGCTTCAGCATCAGTCCTTCCAATGAACACTCAGGACTGATCTCTTTTAGGATGGACTGGTTGGATCTCCTTGCAGTCCAAGGGACTCTCAAGAGTCTTCTCCAACACCACAGTTCAAAAACATCAATTCTTCGGCACTCAGCTTTCTTTTTAGGCCAACTCTCATGTCCATACATGACTACCGGAAAAACCATAGCCTTGACTAGACGGACCTTTTTGGCAAAGTAATGTCTCTGCTTTTTAATATGCTGTCTAGGTTGGTCATAACTTTCCTTCCAAGCAGTAAGCGTCTTTTAATTTCATGGCTGCAGTCACCATCTGCAGTGATTTTGGAGCCC
The DNA here is from genome assembly GCF_023091745.1 of Budorcas taxicolor. Taxonomy (NCBI): domain Eukaryota; kingdom Metazoa; phylum Chordata; class Mammalia; order Artiodactyla; family Bovidae; genus Budorcas; species Budorcas taxicolor. Next base: position 14,516,228 of record NC_068917.1, on the reverse strand, counting down.
CCCCAAAATAAAATCTGACACTGTTTCCACTGTTTCCCTATCTATTTCCCATGAAGTGATGGGACCAGATGCCATGATCTTCGTTTTCTGAATGTTGAGCTTTAAGCCAACTTTTTCACTCTCCTCCTTCACTTTCATCAAGAGGCTTTTTAGTTCCTTTTCACTTTCTGCCATATGAGTGGTGTCATCTGCATATCTGAGGTTTTGATATTTCTCCTGGCAATCTCGAATACAGCTCGTGCTTCATCCAGCCTAGCGTTTCTCATGATGTACTCTGCATATAAGTTAAATAAACAGGGTGACAATATACAGCCTTCACGTACTCCTTTCCCAATTTGGAACCAGTCTGTTGTTCCACGCCCAGTTCTAACTGTTGTTTCGTGACCTGCATACAGATTTCTCAAAAGGCAGGCCAGGTGGTCTGATATTCCCATCTCTTGAAGAATTTTCCACAGTTTATTGTGATCCACACAGTCAAAGGCTTTGGCATAGTCCAGAAAGCAGAAGTAGACGATTTTCTGGAACTCTCTTGCTTTTTCGATGATCCAGCGGATGTTGGCAATTTGATCTCTGGTTCCTCTGCCTTTTCTAAAACCAGCTTGAACATCTGGAATTTCATGGTTCCCGTATTGTTGAAGCTGGCTTGGAGAATTTTGAGCATTACTTTACTAGCGAGTGAGAAGAGTGCAATTGTGCAGTAGTTTGAGTATTCTTTGGCATTGCCTTTCTTAGGGATTGGAATGAAAACTGAGCTTTTCCAATCCCGTGGCCACTGCTGAGATTTCCAAATTTGCTGGCACAGCATCATCTTTTAGGATTTGAAATAGCTCAACTGGAATTCCATCACCTCCACAAGCTTTGTTCATAGTGATGTTTCCTAAGGCCCACTTGACTTCACATTCAAGGATGTCTGGCTCTAGGTGAGTGATCACACCATCGTGATTATCTGGGTCGTGAAGATCCCTTTTGTACAGTTCCTCTGTGTATTCTGCCACCTCTTCTTAATATCTTCTGCTTTTGTTAGGTCCATACTATTTCTGTCCTTTATTGAGCCCATCTTTGCATGAAATGTTCCCTTAGTATCACTAATTTTCTTGAAGAGATCTCTAGTCTTTCCCATTCTATTGTTTTCCTCTATTTCTTTGCAGGAACCACTGAGGAAGGCTTTCTTATCTCTCCTTGCTATTCTTTGGAACTCTGCATTCAAATGAGTATATCTTTCCTTTTCTCCTTTGCTTTTCACTTCTCTTCTTTTCACAGCTATCAACAGCATATCAACAGGACCTCTTCTTTTACAGTAATTAACATGGAGCTGCATTACCAGCTAAAGGATTATCCTGCTTTCGGGTAGTCGAGTGTAGTGTTAGTTGGTCTGTGTAATCTCAACCTCAAAAATCACACAAGTGTCCTTGGATACTAAAATCATTGAATTTTAACTCTAGTGAATCCTTGGCCATCCTTCTGAGGAAAAGTTTCCCCAGTCAAAAGAAAGCCAAACCTGTAGCGTCCTGTATAATCTAGGCAAAGATTCGCCTCCTTCTCATCACACTTGAGAGACAAAGGGCAAGACAATCCCCAAAGCCACACAAGCTCGGAACTCCTGACTTCCAGCGCATGACTCTTGGGACCAGAGGGAGTCCCAGACAAGCCTAAGTCTCCACTGAACCTGACTCTCCCTTGGGGAACTTCCGGGGGCAGAGCGAGTTAGTCCTTAACGCGGCTATAGCGAACAGGTTGTCTCAGCAGCCAGGCCGTGGACTGCGATGGGACGAGAGTGGGTGGGGGCTGGGGAGGGCGGTCACTCACCACGTTCTTCCAGAGAGCTCCGTCTTGCAAAAATTTATTCCAGAATCGCTCCACAGGCGACACTCTCCGCGGAGGCAGCACCGGTTCCCGGGGGCTCAGCTCCTGATCTTTCAGCCATCGCCTTCTTAGCTCTCGCAGCTGCTGCAGCCGCAGCTTCTCGTCGGGCGTATACCCCGACATGTCGCTGCTGATACCAAGGCAGCAGGAGTCGGCGCGCACCCGAACCAGGGTCTTGTCACTTACGCGCGCTCCCGCTCTGCAAAGCGACCTTGCGAGGACGCCTGGGAGCGGCGCGCCGTTATAACGTCACTCTGCTCCTGCCGCCGAGCGACTCCAACCTGCGCGTAGTGGCTGGGCATGCGCAAAGCCCTGCACACCTCGGCGGCTGTACTGGTCCAAATTACCAGAAGCGGCGGGGGCGGGAGCCGGGGGCCGCCTAGTTACCTGAAGGGTATGAGAGGTCGGAGGACTAGAGGTTCTGTTAAGGAAGAACTGGTGTGCTGGATATTGGAAGAATGAGAATATGTGACTCAATGACTGTGACGTCCAAGTGTTAAATGCTGTATTTGCTCTCCCACCTTAGAATTTTCTCTTCCTGTGACCTACAGAGTGTGTGGAGACATTAAGTCTTTTGTCAGTGACTGGAAAAGTGACCCTGAGCAGCTGTCTCAGTCTGTTCCTTCATCGGTTGCTGTTATTGTTTAGTTGCTAAGTCGTGTCTGACTCTTTTGCGACCCCTTGGACTGTAGCCGGCCAGGCTTCTCTGTCCATGGGATTTCCCAGGCAAGAATACTGGAGTGAGTTGCCATACCCTTCTCCAGGGAAATCTTCCTGACCCTGGGGTCTGCACTGCAGGCGGATTCTTTGCAGCTGAGCCACTGGGGGAAGCCTTCCTTCATCTGTACCGTAGAAGTAAAAAGAGTCTCAGTATATAGCAGAGTTGTACGCATTCACCCTTTGATCCGGTATTCTCATTTCTAGAATTCTGTCCTAAAGATATAGTAGTAAAAGTACTATTGTTCTATTAGTAAATAGTAAAAGTACTATTGCAAATTTGTTTACTGCAGCACCATATATAATAAAATATGGAAATTCCTCAACAAATGGCTAGTTGAATAAATTGTAAACGAACGCAATGAAGTGAGTTCCTAGAAACATAATACTGTTCAGTGGGAAAAAAGCTACGTGGAGAGAAGTGTACAGAGTACCTTGTATCCAAAAAAGGGAGGACAGTAGTAATGTTATATATAAATTTGCCTATGAAACGGCCTAGGGACTATGGCCAACCCAGTAACCATGAATATCTCTAGCTCCTAGATTGAGATCTCTAGATACTATCTTCAATTAAAAGGAACCAAGACTCCTTAGAGTCTCTAAATATTTTGTTCCCTAAATCTCTTTAAATTCTTAAAATTGTGAGAGAGCCCCAAAGAGATTATTGATGTGGGTTATATCTATTGATGTTTAGTGCATTAGAAATAAAAACATGGAAAAATTAAAAAATCTGTTAACAAAAACTACTTAGAAGAGTGCCATTGTAAATTTTTCTAATGTCTGGCTTAATAAATGACAGCAGAATTCTTATAGCTGCTTCTACATTCAATCATCATATCATACATCATGTAACTATGGGAAACTCTGTATGTATTTGTGAGATAAAGAGAGTTTAAAAGAGCAAATAGCATCTTAGTATTTTTATGAAAATAATTGTGACCACACAAACCCCATGATAGGATCACAGGGACGTCCAGGGGCTCCCCAATCACACTTTGAAAACCATCACTTTGGAGAAATAACTAATTTCAGGTTCGGGTTGGAAATGTAAAATAAGCCTGGAACATCTTATCTTAGCTGAAGGCAGGGAGGTTTTTAAAGACTAATAGGGTAGTGTCAAAATGATTGAGGAGAGAACTTGAACAGACTTACACTGGTCAAAGATGGAATGATTTGAGCATCAATAAGTATAGTGACTTCAGTGGGTGAATGAAAAATATCAGATACATTTACATACATGATTTAAAAAATGATTTATGATTTTAAAAAATCATGATTTTTTTTCACTATGATTAAAAAAAAACCTTACTGGTCACTTTTTGATGGTGTTAGGGAAAGTGAAAGTGAAGTCGCTCAGTCGTGTAGGACTCTTTGTGACCCTAGTCCACGGGGTGTTAGGGAACCAACTCATTATTTTGAAAACTAATAAGCAGAGGAAAAATCAAGCACTTTTCTGGCCTCTATATAAATCATAAAGTAACAAAATAGTTGATAAGGAGAAATTTATTCAAAAAATCATAAAAACCTAGTAAAAGAAGAATAGATGGCATAGTTAGAATATTACTATTTTGCAAACATTAGTTTGTTAATGAATCAATGCCCAGATCAAGAGGTTGACATCCTTGACAGAGAGCAACTGCGCCTCCTGGTGGAAGACTACCTCACTGCCTGTGAACGAGTCTTGCTAAACAAAAAACGGAGCCTGAATCTGATCAAGTTTCTAGATCTAACCACTCATTTACAGGAAACATAGGAATAACATCAGAATGATATGAATACATTATGAAAAATCTAACTTGTAGAAACTTCAGACAAGCAGCTCAGATTCTTTAAAAGAGTATATGGAGGCGAGAGAGAGAACCTATAGAATTAAGAGAAACAGCAATAAGAAAACAAACAACCCAATTTAAAAACTGGCTAAAGGTCTTAGCAGACACCTCACAAGAAGATATACAGATGGAAAGTAAGCGTACGAAAAGATGCTCCACATCATATGTCATCAGGGAAGTGCAAATTAAAACAATGCCACTACACACCCATTAGAAGTGCCAAAGTTTGGAACACTGACAACACGAAATGCTGTGGGAGAGGGATGTGGAGTAACAGGAATGCTCATCCCAATGCTAGTAGGAAAGCAAAAAGTTATCACCACTCTGGAACTGGAGGTTTCTTACAAAATGAAACTTTCTCTTACCTTAAAATCCTACAGTTTTGTTCTTTGGTATTTACCAAAGGAGTCAGAGACTTACATCCACACAAAAATCTGCCCACAAATGTTTACAGCACCTTTATTTATACTTGCCCAAACTTGGAAGCAACCAAGATGTCCTTCAGTAGGTGAATGTTAAATAAACTGTGTTACATCCAGACAGGGCTTCTCTAGCGGCTCAGATGGTAAAGAATCTGCCTGCAATGTGAGAGACCTGGGATTCAGTTCCTGAGTTGGGAATATCTCCAGGGAGATATTCCTGGAGAAGGAAATGACAACCAACTCCAGTATTATTGCCTGGAGAATTCCATGAACTGAGGAATCTGGTGGGCTACAACCCACGGGGTCACAAAGAAAGAGTCAAACACAACTGAGTGAAGTTGCAATAGCATTAAGTGTGCAATAGCATTATATTTTTAAAAATAAAAAGGAAATACATTAGCTTTAAAATACTTTATTGAGCTTTCCCGGTAGCTCAGCTGCTAAAGAATCGTCCTGCAATGCAGGAGACCCCAGTCCGATTCCTAGGTCAGGAAGATCCCCTGGAGAAGGGATAGGATACCCATTCCAGTATTCCTGGGCTTCCCTGGTGGCTCAGATGGTAAAGAATCCACTTGCAATGCAGGACATCTGGGTTGGGAAGATCCTCTGGAGGAGGGCATGGCAACCCACTCCAGTATTCTTGCCTGGAGAATCCCCACGGACAGAGGAGCCTGTCAGGCTACAGTCCCTGGGATCGCCAAGAGTGGATACGACTGAGCAACTAAGCACAGAACAGCACATCCAGAAAATGGTATATTATTCAGTGCCGGAAAACTGAGCTATGAAGCCATTGAAAATGGAGGAATCTTACTGGAATATAGCTAAGTGGAAGAAGCCAAACTGAGAAAGTTACATGCCGTATGATTCCAACTACATGACGTTCTCTAAAAGACAAAACTATGAAGACAATAAAAGATTACTGGTTGCTGGAGGGGGTTGGGGGAGATGAACAGACAGAGCACAGAAGATTTTAGCGGAGTAAAAATATTCTGTATGATACTATTATAATGATGGATGTGTTATCATACATTTGTCCAAACCCACTGAACTCACACCACCGAGAGTAAACACCATGGACTTTGTGTGATGTGATGTTTCCATGTAGCTTCGTTGTTGGTTTAAAATAAAAGCACTATTCTGGTGAGAGATGTGGATATTGGTGGAGGCTACACATGTGTGAAACAGGGCGTATACCTTTGTACTTTTCTCTCAATTTTATTGTAAACCTAAAATTTGTCTAAATATTTTTTGAAGAGAGATAATGAGGGAAATTTGAACACTTTCTCAATTTTTTATGATAAGAAATTACTTTTCATTCTATATGTTATGATTTTGTGGTTGTATTTTTAAAGGGGCATTCTTAATCTTTTAAATTTAACTTCTGAAATACTTATGAATGAAAGGACAGTAGCCTGCCAGGTTCTTCTGTCCATGGGATTCTCCAAGCAAGAATACTGGAGTGGATTGCCATACTCTCCTCTAGGGGATCTTCCAGACCCAGGGACCAAACCCATGTCTCTTATGTCTTGGATTGGCAGGCGGATTCTTTACCACTAGCGCCACTGGAAAACCTGCAATTTACTTCTAAATAATGAAAAATTAGTAATGAGTTGGTAATGCTTGAAGCTGACTAATAGGTAAATGGGGGTTAATTATACTCCTCTCGTTTACTATTTTGTATATGAAATATTTTAAAAGATTTATGCCTTGAAGTAGTAAGCAAATTGTGTCTTTAAGCTCTTATTAACCCTCATTCTGTCTCATAACAGCTTAGGTGAGCACTCTCATCTCTATTATGATGAGACACAATCATTTGATAGTCATATTTGTGTAAGTCCCTGAGTGTTTAATTACTCCCAGAGGGGTTGTGTAAGGCATTGGTAGCCTAAATAAGTGTTTTCTTTGTGAGTAAAGACAGGGCTTCCCTGGTGATTCAGTGGTAAGGAATCCACTCGCCAAGTAGGAGCTGCAGGAGATGCGGGTTTGGTCCCTGGTTTGGGAAGATCCCCTGGAAAATAAAATGGCAACCCACTCCAGTATTCTTGCCTGGGAAATCCCTTGGACAGGGGACCCTGGCAGGTTACAGTCCATGGGGTCATAAAAGATTTGGACACAACTTAGCAACTAAACAACCAACCAAGAATTAAACATATCTAGTAGTTTCTTGAATAGAGGGTCCTTATTCTGACTTGCTCTGGAAATTTACCACCCTTTTCCCCACTTCCCACCACCACCACATTTAAAAAGTGGGGGACGGGGGAAGAAATCAGTATTGTTTTGGAAAATATGATCTTATTCCACTGGTTAATGCCTACCATATTTCCACCCCTTTCCATTTACCTATAGCTGTGAAATCCATCGAGATTAGTTAAATAAAAACAAAGCACAATTGGGGAGCCTGTCCCGCTCAACACACCTGGGAAAGGTAACACAAATTTAGATGGTTGGCAGCACTTGGATAACTACCTGATATTCCCACAAGAGGGCACTCTAACTTTCTGAAAAATCATATAATCTAACAAATGGGGTTTTATATAAGGTCTCTTTAACAAGCCCATATGGAGAAGGCAATGGCAACCCACTCCAGTACTCTTGCCTCGCAAATTCCATGGACGGAGGAGCCTGGTAAGCTGGTAGGCTGCAGTCCATGGGGTCGCTAAGAGTTGGACACAACTGAGCAACTTCACTTTCACTTTTCACTTTCATGCATTGGAGAAGGAAATGGCACCCCACTCCAGTGTTCTTGCCTGGAGAATCCCAGGGACGGAGGAGCCTGATGGGCTGCCGTCTATGGGGTCACACAGAGTCGGACACGACTGAAGCGACTTAGCAGCCACAGCAACAGCAACAAGCCCATAAGGCTGGGAAAGAGCTAAGGAAGAGTGGGCAGGGAAAATAAGGGGTCAGGAGATAAAGTGAGAAGTTGTCTCCTGTCAATAAACTTGCCTCTTCAACTTTGAATCCATCTAATAAGGGTCTGTCAGAGAAGGCAATGGCACCCCACTCCAGTACTCCTGCCTGGAAAATCCCATGGATGGAGGAGCCTGGTAGGCTGCAGTCCATGCGGTCACTAAGAGTTGGACACAACTGAGCAACTTCACTTTCACTTTTCACTTTCATGCATTGGAGAAGGAAATGGCAGCCCACTCCAGTGTTCTTGCCTGGAGAATCCCAGGGACGGAGGAGCCTGATGGGCTGCGGTCTATGGGGTCACACAGAGTCGGACACGACTGAAGCAACTTAGCAGCAGCAGCAGTAAGGGTCTGTGGGCATCCCAGGTGGGGCTAGTGGTAAAGAACACATCTGCCAATGAAGGAGACATAAGAGATGTGGGTTCGATCCCTGGGTTGGGAATATCCCTTGGAGGAGGACATGGCAACCTGCTCCGGTATTCTTGCCTGGAGAATCCCATGGACAGAGGAGGCTGGCGGGCTACAGCTCATGGGGTTGCCAAGAGTCAGACACAACTGAAGCAACTTAGCACAAAATAAGGGTCTGTATTTCTACCTAAGGTTTTAAAACCCAGTTCAGTTTGACTGCTGCAAGTGCCCTAGTTGGGGCAGATGTGAAATGGAGGCTGTGGATTTTAGATGGTGTGGGACAGAAGGCTGAAATGCGTGCAGCAAACCATCTGCCTACCAACACCCCTGCACCTGTCTGAGTCTGCCAGAAGGAACTGAGATGAGAGTTCCATATCCACGTTCCCTTTCCTTCCTTCAATCAAAATTTTAAAACCTTTATGTTGTCTTTATTTTAAGTATTGCTTAAGACTACTGTTGAAAAAATATTTATTTCCCCTGTAAATTCTTTTATATCCCAGTAAGATTCATTCATCTTGTGCTTCCGCTTTAAAGAACATTGTATCATCCTACTATACAATATAGGGCTTCCCTGGTAGCTCAGAGGGTAAAGCGTCTGCCTGGAATGCAGGAGACCCGGGTTCGATCCCTGGGTTGGGAAGATCCCCTGGAGAAGGCAATGGCAACCCACTCTAGTACTCTTGCCTGGAGAATCCCATGGAGGGAGGAGCCTGGTAGGCTACAGTCCATGGGTTGCAAAGAGTCGAACACGACTGAGCAACTTCACTTCATTATACAAGGCATCATTATTTCTAAAAGGGGAAAGGGGAAAACCATGCTTGTTTATGTTGATCAGAAAAATCTGTGAAGGTGCTTAAGAGGGCACAGTTCAGTTCAGTCACTCAGTCGTGTCCAACTCTTTGTGACACCATGGAGTGCAGCACGCCAAGCTTCCCTGTCCATCACCAGCTCCTGGTGCCTGCTCAAACTCATGTCCATCGAGTTGGTGATGCCATCCAACCATCTCATTCTCTGCCATCCCCTTCTTCTCCTCCCTTCAATCTTTCCCGGCATCAGTGTCTTTTCCAGTGAGTCAGTTCTTTGCATCAGGTGGCCAAAGTACTGGAGTTTTAGCTTCAGCGTCAGTCCTCCCAATGAATATTCAGGACTGATTTCCTTTAGGATGGACTGGTTGGATCTCCTTGCAGTTCAAGGGACTCTCAAGAGTCATCTGCAACACCACAGTTCAAAAGCATCAATTCTTCAGCACTCAGCTTTCTTTACATTTGCCTACAAATTTCTAATTAGTGTTTCAGACATGTACAGAAACTAATACAGTGAGCAACTTCATGGGGAAGTTCATTACTAACAGAGGGAGAAGGGTGTGCCAGAGACAGAGTATTGAGCTGAACCACCTATGGAGCCTAGTTGGCATGACTGCTGCTGCTGCTGCTAAGTCACTTCAGTCGTGCCCGACTCTGTGCAATCCCAGAGACGGCAGCCCGCCAGGCTCCCCCGTCCCTGGGATTCTCCAGGCAAGAACACTGAAGTGAGGTGCCATTTGCTTCTCCAATGCTTGAAAGTGAAAAGTGAAAGTGAAGTCGCTCAGTCGTGTCTGCCTCTTAGCGACCCCATGGACTGCAGCCCACCAGGCTCCTCTGTCCATGGGATTTTCCAGGCAAGAGCACTGGAGTGGGGTGCCATTGCCTTCTCCCAGTTGGCATGGCTACACGTGTCTTAATTTCCTTCTGAGATGAGCAGAGCAGACTAGGATGTATGACATAGTAGGCATTTAGTAGTCCTGGACAACAGTGTCCAGTAGCAATAGACAACAATGTCCACTGATCAGGTTTTTACATCTGTTTGGATGCCTGCACTTTCAGTGGCAAGTGATGCCAATCAGAAATCAGCCTAGAAAGAGTGATTGATAAAAACCATTATCTCTGTAACCCAGAAGGTATCCTCCAATTCTCTGCAAGAGTTTCTAACTTTTATGTTTTCATTTCAATGATAATTTAAAAAATATAATGTGAGCATACTCTCCATTGCCTCAATGACTACCTTATAACCATATACCCAAATGTGCATGTGTGTTTACAACTGTATGGGAGCCACGGGAAGGCCATGTGATGTTACAGACACTTTGTAAACAAGGCTTCGAAGTCAGGAGGGGTAGAAAAGTGGCAGATGGAGCCAGCTAACAGCATATAGCACCTCACAGTGAAGATCCTATCTTTGTCTATTTTGACTAGCAACAGTTTATTCAGATGAGGTAATAAACAGACAAAAGAAAAGGTTTTCATTATGCCTTCTTGTTGTTAGAATATTATGTTATTATTGCAATTTGGTGGATGCTATTGACAGATAAGCCCAACAAAACAACAAATTGGTTAAAATTAGTATCATTGTTTAAAAGGAAAAATAAAAAGCAATGCTCAATGATGCAATATTCTAGCATGTTCAAAATCAAGGCAATATGCAATGAAGCAGAAAACTCCAAATACATCTCTCCATTATTCAACCCAGTATCACTTTTTTTTAAATTACAACATATCCATTATTTGAATTTTATTAATTTTTTGTTATTTTTTTGTTTGTAAGTTAATTTATGTTTTATAGTTGAAGCACAATATAGACAGGTTTTATGTAATTCTTGTTTGTGAATATTTAAGGAAAGTTGCCATGAAAATTACTTTATTCTAGGAATATGAAATAATTTGCTTTCCCTTCTTTAAAAGTGATTATTACATTACTCACATTTGAAAAACACTATTGTAATATCATATAGGTTTATTTCTTAAAAATAATAACTATGTATTATAGGCATATATGAATTATAAATAAAATAACTATATGCTATTAATATATATAAACTATAAAGTTAATAATGACCAACAGGAAATAAAGTAAGGAGAAAAACACAGTAAGCTTGTAGTCATAAGAGCAGCTGTGTGCTTTCGGGGGACTAGAGTGAAAACTAACTTCTTTTTCCTTTGGCTGTACCTCGTGGGCTGTGGGATCTTAGTTCCCCAATCCGGGATGGAAGCCAGGCCCCCTGCAATGGCAACACGGAGTCTTATCCACTGGACAGCCAGGCAAAGCCCTGTCTTCACTTTTTACTTAACTAGATCTGATATGGGTCTTTAGGTCCCATTAGTAATCAAAAAGGAAAGTACTGTTTAAAATTTTAATTAACATTAAAATTCTTCATCATTATGAAAATATAGCTCTTTTCCGTTCGAGTTTTTGAAATAACATTTTATTTCTTGGTTGTGCCCAAGTTATCTTTCATCTCCCATACCTGCTCTGGTGTATTCATGGGTTTCTGTAATGAGATGAGTGGTGGGAATACTCAGATGGCTTCTTTGCTCTCTTTTCCTTGCTTGTGTATTTCATGAGCATGAAGATGCAGTGGTCATAATCCCAAAGAGTTATTGCTATTCTCCACACATTCTCATTCACGCAGCATGGCCCATCAAGCATTTGCTTACTAAACTTCTGCTTTTCGGTCTTCGTGTGGATAGCTCTCCTTCCCTTTGAAGTCTCAAACCTTTTTTTGTCTTCAGGTAAACATGGTATTTAAGGTGGGCTTCCCTAGTGGTTCAGATGGTAAAGAATCTGCCAGTAAAGAATCTGCCTGCCAGGCAAAAGACCCGGGTTCAATCCCTGGGTCAGTATTTAAGTGAGGTCTTCACTTACATTGGGAGTTATTCAATTTTCCTGGGTCTCTGGCATGTATGCATGTGGGCTAAGTCGCTTCAGTCATGTCCAGCTCTGTGTGACACTATGGACTGTAGCCCGCCAGGCTCCTCTGTCCGTGGGATTCTCCAGGCAAGAACACTAGAGTGGGTTGCCATGCCCTCCTCCAGGGGATCATCTTGACCCAGGGATCGAACCTGCATCTCTTATGTCTCCTCCATTGGCAGGAGGGTTCTTTACCACTACCACCACCTGAGAAACCCCTCTCCATGTATACACGTTATTAAATTTTGTTTGATTTTCTCCTGTTAATCTACCTCATGTCAATTTAATTCTTAGACCAGCCAGAAGGACCTAGAAGAATAGAGAACAATTTCTTCCTCCCCAAAATATGCCAGATACTGAAATGTGCTAAGAATAAATTTGTGAATAAGACTCAAGGAGCCTTACGATCTAATACAGGAAGACAGTTGTGTAGACAAATAAGAGTATGTAATGGCTGCCTGTGTGAGTGAAGTCTCCAACCTTGGGGAAACAAACCTTCGTACTTTTCATTCATCCATCCATCTGTGCATTTACCATGTATTCATCTTGAGCACCCAAGAAATGGCAGGGCTTGCTCTCCGAGTCAGGAATAGAGAGTTAAATGAGACACAGATCCTGCCTTCAAGGAATCCACAGTTAGTACAGGAGCCAGGTAAGTAATAAAAACGCGCAATAAGCAAGAGTTACAATTGATATGGGTTTCCCAGGTGGCTCAGTGGTAAAGAACCTGCCTACAATGCAAGAAACATAAGGGACGCAGATTGGATCCCTGGGTTAGGAATATCCCCTGGAGGAAGAAATGGAAACCCACTCCAGTATTCTTGCCTGGGAAATCCCATGGACAGAGGCGCCTGATGGCCTACAGCCTGTGGGGTCGCAGAGTCAGACATAACTGGGCATGCATGCAGCTAAATAAACAAAAAGAAATATTTAAAAACTGAAGTAGTTTCATGCATTTAATCCTCCTCAGAGGTGATTTATAGCTGGTACCATGGCTGCACAAGGAAAGGAGTGGTCAGCTTCGTGGACAAGGCTTCAGGCAGGCTTTGCAGGGCAGAAGGTGGTAGAGCAGGATCCTGAAGGCTGGCGTGGCACCATCGGGCAGTCGGGGAGAGAGGGCACTCCAGGAAGAAGCACAGTCTAGGACTTCTCATTGTCTCTGAGTGTTTAGATTTAGGAGCAGGGTATCTAGTCAGAGCCTCTCTCAGTCTGAAATGCTCATGACTGCACCTTGGGGGAAACATGAAAGATGGCAGACACCAGAACAAATGACTGGTCAAGGACAGTATTTGATTGGCCTGGGACCTCGGGCTCATCCAATCCGGCTTCAAATACAAAACTCAGTGATGGTTTTCAAGGCTCTTAGTCACCTGCCTTCATCTTCTCTTTGCAGCTTAATTTCACCCTCTTCCTCTACCTCAATACCATAAGACCAATTGCCTTTCTATTCCTCAACAACATCTCCGTATTTATTCCTCTCTCTTTTCTGCCACCAGGCATGCTTCCCTCCTTCTCTGCCAGCCCATGGTTCAGTTCAGTCCCAGCTCCTCTGCAAAACTTTGACCTCTGTGACTCAGTGGTTTCTATTTCTTTTGCTCACTTAAAAGACATTTTATGTGTTAAAACCTGTGCCAAGTATTGCTTCCATCCGTGGCTCAGGTGAAGAATTTTGGGGATAACCCACTTTACCTAGCCTGAATATACCTGGAATGCCGATTACTATATGGAGGCAGGCATGGAACCACATCTTGCAGGACATCTTGAAAAGAGTAAATTAAAAAGTTTAATTAGCCTGATATGATGCATAATCACTTAAGAGTCTGGGGGCTAAAACTGACAAATCTTGTTCCCACATTTCCCATATTGTAAACACTTCACACTGCAGTCACCATGTCTCAAGCTGTGGGAAGCATCTTGAGCCCACCTTCATCATTTCCACCCACAGCCCACCTTCCTGACCTCGTCAGCTCCAACCCGACCTGGAGGCACTCTGTGGTTCCACGTCCAACTGATCTACTAAGTGTTTTCAGAACTCATTGACCACGTGCTTACTCTGAAACCTGGAGAAAAGAGAATGCTTCTCAATGTATCTGAAGGAAATTTGGACCTTATTGTCCTTCTCTCACTTCATATTCTTTTTTCCCCCTCCATTTCTTTTTCTCTCCAGTATTCATTAGGGTAATGAACAAATAATCATCAAGTCTCATTGGCTTAAAATGATGAGAGCATACCCCATGCCCATGTCACTGTCGTTATAGGTTGTGGGGATCAGGGGATAGGGGCAGGCTCCATTGGAAAGGCAGAGATTGGAAGACTCAGCATGAGAAAAGCACTCATGTTCTGTGTGGGCAATGACACCCACCAGATGGTGGTGAGGGTGGGGCAGGGGAGACTAGAGAAAAAGGGAGAGTGGTGCAAAGGATTTTAAGAGTCAGGCCTGGAAGGGGCAGGGGTATATGTCTCATGTATCCACATTTCACTTGCCAGAACTAGATCAAAGGACTCCACCTGAAGGAAAGCTGCAAAATGTAATTTAGCTAAGTTTCCAAGAAAAGAATAAAATGCATTTGGTGAACAAGCCCTCCATCTCGTTTGGAGGGGAGGTCTGTTCTCTTCAAACAGTCCAAGGAAACACTCTTTGACACCTTCTGCAATTTCAACACTGTGTTTGATGGTTCATCTCCAGTTCCACTTGTAGCAAATATTTCTTAATTCTACATCATACCCTGTCTTGTTTAATTCTCAGATTGTCCAACATATACATTTCTTCATTCTTCAGTGAGGTTTCATGGTGGAAGGTGTGACAGTATGAGAGAAGGCAGGCTAGAAGGGACTATTTTTCATAGGAAGGGAAAAAAGTAAACAAATTAGAACTTTCAGAAACTTAATTGAATGTGTTTCCACAGATTATAAGAAATTAATTACAACAGGGATTTGAGTGTCCAGATATTTATTTCTGTCAGATTATTTCTATAAAGAACAGTTAATTTGGGTTTAAAGAGACTAAAGGGATTTTAAAAATTTTAAGATAGAAATTTTTAGTTTTATTTTTATTTAAAAAACTTGAACGTAAGGTTTT